>NC_056731.1:1795604427-1795909427 GCF_019279795.1 Protopterus annectens | reverse complement strand
TGATTGCAATAAAAATGGTCACGTGTGATTTTTACTATGTGAGGTAGGATTATCTGTGTGGTGTGCTTAGATAATACTCAGGTCTGTAGACTGCTTTTTGCATAGTGTCAAATGTTCGAATTCACAAGTATGGCAAATATTATTGAATGTTTTTTTTCATATTAATATTATGTGTGAAATTGTTGGCTAAATAGGTTATTACCCCACCATCATCCTGTTTATGTTCCACCATCCTACCCCCTGCTTGCTCCAATTTCTGATCGCTTTCTTATACACACATGACTGAATTATTATGATGACAAACCTCACATTACTACACCACAAATATGGCCAGAAGTTGCCCATAAACAAAAATATTTCTCTCGCCCTATCTCAGCATTTGGATGATGGCATCAGGCAACAATTGTAACTGACAGTAAGGGATAGTTCATGTCATATGATAAAAACTGGTGAGTTTTTCCCTGCGGCAGAATTAGTCTGCTGCCCTTGTCCTACTGTGCTTAGCCTCAGTGCCCAATGGAAAGAAAGACTGAGAGTATATGAGGTGCCATTTATTACCATATGTTGAACAGCCAACAGAGTTGAATGTACATGATATGGGATGTTTCATTTGTAACTACTATTAGGTATGTTGCATACAAACTCCCTTGTTTCATACTGTTTCAGTAGTCCCTTCAAATGTGTGCATTTTAGGACAAGATATTTAGATTGTTTTGTGGTGTGATCAGGTAATGATCATTTCTATAGACTGTTGATGCTGGAGTTTGAATCAGGTCTAAAATTATGTACATTATAGGTTCATAGGTTCATAGGTTTATACTAGGTTATCTGCCCTAAGGCATTTATAAGCCTAGCCCAAAGTTATGTGGCTTACGCCACCCCTTATGTTAGAAATAATGTGCCCATTAGTTTGTTGTGCCTCTGTCCAGCAGTGACACAGAGATGATTCCCGGGGTAAACCTACGATCTCCCATCCACCGGTCAAGATTTCTCTTGAACAGAGCCAGCGAGGTGCTCTGCCTCACATGGACCGGGATTTTATTCCACAGCATGGGGAGTCTCTGGGTGATAAATCTATCCCTCCAGCACGTCCTATTTATATCCGTGCTAAGGTTTAGGTCACTTGCTCTAGTGGTTCTGGTGGATTTGGATTTTTTGAGGTGGAGCATGTCCATTAATTCCGGGTTGGTCATGGCCTTGTATGTCAGGCACAGGTCACCCCAGAGCAGACGGTATGCAACTGAATAGAGTTGGAGTTTCTTCAGTCTGGCAGTATATGACAGGTTTTGGAGTCCCTTTATCCTTTTGGTGAGGAACTTTTGGGGTCTCTCCAATTGCTGCAGGTGTCGGGTGAGATACATCCCGAATGGGGCATTGTACTCGATCATTGGTCTGATAAGTGAAGAGTACAGGGGAACAATGACCTCACTTGATCTGGATGTGAATCCCTTCATGATCAGATGGGCAATGTAGAAGGTCTTTCGAACCACTTTAGCAACGTGAGTGTCAAACGAGAGGCCACTGTCAACCTGGGTACCCAGGTCCCTGATAACCTCTTCTGTGCTTAGTGGGTTGCCATCTAAATGGTAGCTTGGGGTTACCTTGTTTTTCCCGAAGGGTATGACTATACACTTTTTTGCGTTTAACTTCAGGCCATGGCTCTGGCACCAGCTATCAGTTTCCGTGAGACCCCTCTGAAGGATGTCAATGTCCGATGTACTATCCACTATGGCACCCAGTTTGCAGTCATCCGCAAACTTTGTCAGCCATAGTCCTCCTATGTTTGCCTGTACTTCTGAGAAGTAGATGCCGAACAATAGGGGGCCAAGGACTGAGCCCTGTGGGACACCACTTGTAACCGGCTTGGAGTCTGACATGGCTCCAGCAACTCTAACCCTGTGGGTTCTGTCCTTTAGCCAGTTTGCAACCCATCTTGTGACATATGGGTTTACATTTAAGCTGGTAAGTTTCTCTATGATACCAGAGTGGGGTATTGTGTCGAAAGCTTTTGCAAGGTCAAGGTAGGCTGTATGGACTGCCTTTCTCTCATCAATGGCCTTGGTAACTGTTTCAAAGAAGTCGACCAAGTTCAAAAGGCAAGATCTGCCCTTGACAAAGCCAAACTGGATTGGGTCCAAGGTCTGCAAGTCCCCTATGTCCTTGTTTATGAGTTCCATTATGATCCTTTCTATAGCTTTGCAGACCAGGCTTGTTAAGCTTATGGGGCGGTAATTACCAGGGTCCGTAGAGGCATTGCCTTTGTGGAGTGGGACCACAGTTGCTGTACGCCACTCCTTGGGCACGTGTCCTGTGGTAAGGCTAAGATTAAACAGCTGCCTTATGTGCGGGTTTAGTTCTTCATTGAGTTCATGTAGCACACAGCCGGGGACACCATCCGGTCCCATTGATGCTGTGTTTTTAGCTTTAGAGAGAGCAGCTTTCACCTGCGCATTTGAGATGTCTGGGAGGCTATCCTCTGTTGGGATAGTTATCTCTCCTTTTGGGGGGGAGAGGGGGGTGAAGTTTGCACTGAACCTGTCTGCCAGTATGTTGGCAATGTCTGTGGGTTCAGTGATTTTTGTATCATTTTGGACTAATTCTGAGCATATCTGGGAGTTTCCACCCAGGTTTCTGACATAGCTGAAGAAGGCCTTATGATTGTCTTTTGAATCTATGGCAATATTTTTCTCAAAGTTGGCCTTGGATGATTTTATGAGGGATCATAGTTTCTTGCTAGTACTGATCAAAGATGCCTTCCCTTTTTGGGATTTTGCTCTATCATGTAATAGCTTTCTCCTCTTATTGTAAAGTTTGTTTATGGCTGGGGTCCACCAGACTGGACATTTGCCCTTGGTGGAAAGAGTCTTGGTTTTATTTGGGATTGCCTGATCCATGCAGTCCTGAAGGTGTTCATAGAAGGCATTTGTAAGGGCTTCCATAGATTGGGTTGTGGTTTCCATTGGCTCGGGGGCCTTGAAGGATACCACACCTGTCTTGAGTAGTGTGAAGTTTGCTTTAGAGAAGTTCTTCACTGTGGTCTTTTTTGTTTGGGGTGGGGGTGGGATGTGGATTTCTAGTGAGATTAGTTTATGATCTGATCTCACCAAAGAGGGATATACTTCCGGTGTGGAGCATTTTGTCCCCATGTTTGTGATGATGAGATCTAGTATATTTTCTCCTCTTGTGGGGATGGTGACTAGTTGTTCCATGGCATTTGAATTTATGAACTCCAGGAACCTTTGGGCTAGACAGTTGGGTATTGAGTAATGTTCCCAGTCTATATTCGGGTAGTTGAAGTCACCCAATATGATGGTGTTTGGTGATACATTTATACCCTCCAGTGTCTTCAGGAAGGCTGTGTGGGTTTCCTGAGTTTGAGAGGGTGGCCTGTAGCATGCTACAAATTGTAGAGCAGTTTTGCCTATGGTTAATTGCTACTGGATGGTTTCCGATGCTTCGTGCGTAGCCAGCAACCTGGAGGTGTGGGTATCCTTGATGAATATGGATACACCCCCTCCTTTTGTGGTATGGTCCGGGTTTTGGGGCCGGAACGCATGATATGAGGTAAAACCTGATAGTGCCGGGGTGCTCTCAGGAGCCTTGAACCAGGTTTCAGTCACAGCACAGGCATCGATGTTCTCCATACTGATAAGGGCCTCGAGTGTGTGCATTTTGAGATTTAGACTTCTGGCATTGAGCAGCATTACCCTTAGTTTCTTTCCGTTTTTGTTTTCTAGGGTGGTAGGTTTAGAATTTTAACCTTGCCTAAAAAAGCCACTATGGGGGTGGCAAAAGCCTTAGCCAATATCCGGAATCCCAGGGGTGACAGGTGCAAGCCGTCCCTTGCAAAGCAGTGTGGCTTGTCAAGCATGTCATCCCAAGCAGACAGACACTGGATCCCCTTTGAATGACACCAGAAATTAAGCCAATTGTTAAACCTGATCATCTTGTCACTATATTGTGGCATCATTCGTGGTGAAGGAAGGATACTGCTCAGGGTCAGGGTCATACCTGCCTGGGCTACATAATCAGAGAGCTCCTCTATGTCTCTTTTCATGTAGTCCAGAGAGGTACGTCTCAGGTCATTCACACCAGCATGGACAATGACTGTGTCATACTTGTACTTGCCGTGGAGTGACCTGAGTGCTTGTGTTATGTGGCGGATTCTAGCGCCCGATAGGCAGCTTACCGTGACCTTTTCCTTGTTCAGCCTGGTGAGTGAGACGTCAGTGTGTCTGACTATGGAGTCACCTATGACAAGTATGTTTGGTGTTGTATTTGGCCTTAAGGGCAGTGACTGCTTTGCACACTGATTTTGTTTTTTATGTGCTGTTTGTGTGGTGTCTTGAGTTTGCAGTTGCTTGGGTGTCTGCTTTGGAGGCCTTTGCTGTTTAGGTAAATTTTTACTCAGAGCCTCCAAGTATGTCTTAGTGTGTTTATGTGTTTGATTCAGTGGTGTGGTTGAGTTATGTGAGACTTGTATTGTGGTGTGTGTAGTTGCCTTCTCCTCCTGCCTGGTCTTGCCAGTCCTGAGTTGAGAGAGCTCAGCCTCCAGTTTGGCTAAATAGCTGCATCTCTCGCAAGTGTTAGTGTTATGTGGGAGGAGGAGAGGGTTGTCCGTGTACATGAGACAATTGTAACATTGCCTCAGAATTCCCAGATTCACCAACTGGGCAGGAGAGGACGCCAGCATCTGACCCTTCGACATGCTAGAAAGAATTATGAGTTGGTATGAGACAGAAAAGTAGAAGGCTTAGCAGGGAAGTGGGCACTCCTGGGGGGTTTTGCAAGTGAGGGATTTGTATAATATAGGAGTGCTTGACCTGCAAAGAAAATGCTTATAAGACCAGGGATATGCTTTTAAGACAAGTGCTGAGCTTTTTGAGAAGAAAAAGCAATTAGGAACAAGTGCTGTGCTTTTTAGTGGAGGTGTAAACTGTTTAGGTTCCTAACAGAGCAGTTCTAAGGGAAAAATTGAAGAACAGACTTTATGGAGCCAGAAAAAGTTTAACCTTGTTAAACCTGCGCTGCCCGATGCTGCTCTAGTGGCAACTCCGCGCTAAAGCACGTTAAGGCGTGCTTGATAGCAGGGGCTGGAAATAAGCAGGAATAGACCCAAAATGGACAATAAAACTACAGTTTCAAGTCAGTAACCACTCCTACGGGGGGCAGGGAAGGCTGCTCAATGTTATTCACTGCCACTGATCAACAGAGACCTTCCTTTAGCCCAAGCAAAAATGGCCTCACAGAAACTTACAAACAGTTCAGGAAACAGCAAGCCTGTAACTGAACTTTTTTAAATCTCAGAAAAGTGGGAAAAAAGCAAGACTTTTTTTTTTTGTTTTTGTTTTTTTCAGAGATAGCAGAGGTTCACAGGTAATATCAAGTTATAACAGTGCAGTAAATGACCCCACACAAGAGTGCTAGGTCAAGGACAGAAAATATACAAGTTTTGAGAAAAAAAAATGATTTAAAATTAAGTGCAAACAGGAAATTCAGTAAACAACTTTTGGTTGTGCTCTAAATACAGCTACTAATGCAGAAATCAAGTTTAACAAGCCAGAAAATGCTCAAACTATGCAGCTATGCAGAAAAACTTAGCAAATAAACAGAGAAAAAATACTTAAGATCTCAAAAGTGGCTCCCTTCTTCTCTCAGCGTTTTCTCCTCTTGGTGGGTGCTTCACCAACAGCCAACAAGCCTGAAAAGACGCCAAAACCACGAGGCAACTAGGTTTTAAGAGAGGAAGATGAAGGAGTTTTGGAAATGACCCCTGTTGGCCAATAAAACTACAGTTTCAAGTCAGTAACCACTCCTACGGGGGGCAGGGAAGACTGCTCAATGTTATTCACTGCCACTGATCAACAGAGAGACTTTCCTTTAGCCCAAGCAAAAATGGCCTCACAGAAACTTACAAACAGTTCAGGAAACAGCAAGCCTGTAACTTAACTTTTTTAAATCTCAGAAAAGTGGGAAAAAAGCAAGATTTTTTTTTTGTTTTTGTTTTTTCAGAGATAGCAGAGATTCACAGGTAATATCAAGTTATAACAGTGCAGTAAATGACCCCACACAAGAGTGCTAGGTCAAGGACAGAAAATATGCAAGTTATCATCTGTCTTTACATTTTGCCCTGCTAATTATGGATACATATGTTAATCCACCAGCAGTACCCTGTTTGATCATTTTTGAGTTGTACAGTCATCATAAACCTGATCACACATTACCAGCAATAAGTGCAAGACTTTTGGTGAAATCAAGGGTTTATGTGATGACAATATACAACACTAGGTACAATTTAAAAATATCGCTGCTATGCACACAGAAGGTGCTGTGGTTAAAACATTAGCATTTCATCCAAGGGAATGCATGAATCCACTCAATAGTGTGCATGACCAAAACATCAATAAAACATCAGAAAAGTCAGCACCACAAAAAATCAGGGAATGCATGGTTAGCAGTGGTACCACATGTGAAGCAGCAGCAGGCACAATACTTCACAGTAAATCAAACATCCACCTCTCCTTCTTCTTCCAATATTAAACAACACTGACCCAAAAGCCACTGACTATGGCAAAAAAACAGCAAACAGCAAGGCAATGTATCAAACTTTTATTCTCTCTAGCCCTTCGGTGTTACCACCTTCAAGGAGTATCAAACAGTAACAAACATCAACACACATTTTTATACACCTCACATAATTAACATCAATTATTCAATTAAATACTTAAATTACCAAATCTTTAAAGCAAACATTTCCAATTCAGGTCATTATTAAGGCCATTAGGCACAAGTGTTTTATATTTTAAAATATAAATACTTTCTTTATACCATAATTTTTGTTTTAATATATTTTCATCACCAAAAAAACATTCCACAGTTTCCAAAACTGTGCCTTGTAACATAGTGATGTCACTATCATGAAACATTTTAAAATGTAAAGAAATGATCTTGTCTTCCCTCATATTCCTAATATCTCTTACGTGCTCCATGAATCCGACACGAAATTCTCTTTTTGTTTCCCCTATATAAAACAGAGCACAAGGGCATCTTAATGCATATACTACCCCTTTGCTCCTACATGAATAAGCATCTCTGGGTTCAAATTTAACCCCATTTATATTGTTAAAAGTATTCACAATATTTACACAAACACTGCATCTCTTGCAGCATGATGTTCCCTTTGTCACTAATAAATTAGGTATACTAACAGCTGGTAAACTGAATCTGCCATGCACCACCATATATTTTAAATTCCTTCCCCTCTTATATGAAAAGAGGGGTTTCTGTGGCAGAATTTCCACCAAAAATCTATCTTCTAACAAATACCTCCAATAATATTCTATCAAAGTCCTTATTTCCTCACTTTTGATGTTGTATACAGATACATAATAGATTGTATCTGCCTTATTTATATTCACCTCTTCATATTTAGGTGCCCATGAGCTATTCAACACCCTATAACTGGATCTATTACTCCTTCTACTACTATTATTATATACTCTTTCCCAAACTCTGGTTTCAGCCTCCCTCAGAATATCTAAGTTATAACCACTTCTCAAAAACATGTCCTTAGTCTGTTCCATTTCATTCCCCAACATATTCTCATTACTACATAATCTAGAAATGCAAACTAATTCCTCATAGGGTAAAGATCTTAAAACATGGGGAGGATGGCAACTAGAGGCATGGAGGTACTGATTCCCATCAACAAACTTCCTATGAATATTGGAGGAAATACTTCCATCCATATTTCCTTCCAAAATTAGGTCCAGGTATATCACTTTATTCCCCTTCTGTAGTCCATCAAATGATAGACCAAATGGATTACTATGCATCTCCAATATAAAATCATCCACTTCATTTAAGCCTCCATCACACACAAATATCAAATCATCTATGTATCGAAAATAAAAATCAACACATTTGTTCATAAAATTCAACTTAAATAAAAACTGTGTTTCAAAGAAAGAAATAAAAAGATTGGCATACATGGGGGCAAATGCTGCCCCCATCACAGATCCTGTTTCTGTCTATATAACTCATTATTAAAATAAAAATAATTATTTTTCAAACAAAAACTAACCATTTCCACTACAAAATTAGAAAAAGAACTATTTCCCATAAAATATTTAATAGCCTTTAAGCCATCTTCATGTTTGATGGAGGTATACAAACTCCTTACATCAAGTACCAACCAAAATTTTTTCTCATCCCATTTCAACAAAGAAATTTTATTTAACAAATCTAAACTATCCTAAATATATACTGGAGATGCTTTGACATAAGGTAACAATATTTTGTGTAATACTAAACCCATATTATGCAAAAAATACTTACAAGCGGAAATAATCAGTCTACCCGGTGGCTCCACCATGCTTTTGTATATTTTTGGTAGACAGAAAAACGGCTATTTCACTGTTGCAATTAAAAAGTTTGTCCTTAACATCCTTATCAGTGAAATAACCCTTCTGAACATTATCGTCAAGCATTTTCTCATATTCAACTACTGCTTGTTTGTATTTATTAATATTACATTTCTCGTACACATCAACATTATCCAAATGTTTCATGCACATATCAAAATATTGAAGCACATTCATAATTACAATCTTATTCCCTTTATCGGAAGGTTTCATCACTCCATCCTTCCTTTTTTCTAAAGATCTTAATGCTTGCCATTCCCTAAAAGTTAAATTGTATCTTATTTTATGTTTGTCTAGCAACACAGATTCACAAATACTCCCACCTCCAAATCCTATTCATTGCACCAAATTGTGAAACACGTGGATTATCAAATGGTGGTATAAACTTATTAAATGTTGGTATAAAAGACATATCAATTACATTTCCATCATTACAAAGCATGTTATCCTCCACATCATTATCATACATCCCCCCTGTTTCATCAGCACAGGAAAAGAAACTTTCGTCAGATTCATTAAGCAAAGAGTTACTTCTTATATCAGTATTAATCTGAAATCCTAGCAAAATAATTTTTTAAAAATATTTTTCTTAAAAATCTAAACATTTCTTGCCTCACCACATGCCCTCTTGGTAACACTGTGGGCACAAACTTGAGCCCTAAATTTAACACAGAAACTTGTTCCTGTGTTAAATTACAACACGATAAATTAACAAGTGAATTCGGTTCAATACATGACTCACCATTTAAATTTTTTGTTGAAATAATGTCGGTTGTTTTGTTCTTGTTTAAAGTCCCCTCTATAAGATGCCCTTGTGCTCTGTTTTATACAGGGGAAACAAAAAGAGAATTTCGTGTCGGATTCATGGAGCACATAAGAGATATTAGGAATATGAGGGAAGACAAGATCATTTCTTTACTTTTTAAAATGTTTCATGATAGTGACATCATTATGTTACAAGGCACAGTTTTGGAAACTGTGGAATGTTTTTGTGGTGATGAAAATATATTAAAACAAAAATTATGGTATAAAGAAAGTACTTATATTTTAAAATATAAAACACTTGTGCCTAATGGCCTTAATAATAACCTGAATTGGGAATGTTTGCTTTAAAGATTTGGTAATTAAGTAGTTAATTGAATAATTGATGTTAATTATGTGAGGTGTATAAAAATGTGTGTTGATGTTTGTTACTGTTTGATACTCCTTGAAGGTGGTAACAATCAAGCTAGAGAGAATAAAAGTTTGATACTTGCCTTGCTGTTTGTCGCTTTTGCCATAGTCGGTGGCTTTTGGGTCAGTGTTGTTTAATATAACAATACTTCATAGTACTTACAAACAGGTGGCATCTGGTCTACAACTATGTGGCATGATAGAGACGACACATATCTAACACTGAACCATACTTCTCAACCTCCTAGTGCAGACCACATAGGAACTCATACTTCATATGTTAAAAATCACTAATTTGAGGGGAAAGTGACAAAATATTGAAGCAAGGGAGAATGTAGGCATCAGACTTCATCACAGTAAATGACAATTGTAACATCCTATAAGGTGTAAATTACATCCTGCAACCCAATAAACATATTAGAGTAAATATCTCCTGATAGTGCTTCAAGTCTATATTTCTGTAGCGCAGTGGGATTAAGCTCATTTGCCTGATGAAAACTGTACTATTTCAGTCAAAATTAAAACCTTCAGTTTTTGCCATAGGACTTGAAATTGCATTTACCATCACTCAGCATTAGTGCTCGATGCCAAGTGTCATGCAAATACCAAGGACAAAAATTGAAGGCATTTTTAATGGGCTATCTCTGGCCATGTGTGTTGTGTATGATTCTATTTTTTGACCAGATTAAACATGTGAAAAGGGGGTTGATAGGACAGTGGTTAAAATGGGGTCAAACAGAGGGTAGGACACAGGGAGGAAAATAAAGGAATTTGCAAGATGGTGGTAGGAAAGCACCATATCATCCACTTCTTCACAAGATAAATGTATATTTGTAACAAGAATTTAATGAATTTAGATAGTCACCACAACACCACATCAGGTCTGGATGCTAAGAAATGAATAACACTGTATGGCCAATTAGACCAAATCAAGTGTGTCAAGCAGACACATAGGCAATGTGGAGACCTATGTTTGGGGTATAATTTTTTTTATGGGACATTTGCCCTTTATTTATTTATTTATTGTTGTAGAGAGAGAGAGAGGATTGTTGGGGGCAGTGGTTAGGAATATGCTGGTCAGGTAGGTAGGGTAGGTTAGGTAGCAGGTACAGTCACACAAGACAGACAGAGATGGTGATGGACACAAAAGGTTGGAGGACACCATGATTGTCATTAGGTAGGGACATAAGAGAGGCATTAATATTCAGAATTACCACAGTCAGAATCCAGTCCTTACTCTCAGAATTGTCATCATTGTCTGCTGTTGCAGATCTCTGGGTCAGTACAGGATGGGGCATTAACTTTGCAGTTTGATGCAGGACCTTCTCTAATCTGCCAGTTTGATCCCAGAGGCCCTTCTCCATGATATTCTCCAGTCAGCTCCTGATGGATGACAAAATCACCACCTCCACTAGAACCACTTTTGGTGGGTACCACTGCACCAGCTCCCAGAGAAGAGCTATCTGACAAAGTTGGAGCACATTGTGCAGAAGTTCTGAAGGCAGTGCAGACAAGCTCAGACTCACATGTGCTGGGTGTCTGTACTGCAGGTGGTGGTGCCATCACAGCCATCTGTGGAGGTATGGTGGTCCGTTCCCCATTGGTTGGTCTAGCTTCCTATGATGATGGTCATTTGTGTTGCATATGCAGTATTTCCACACAGAAAAAAAAGTACTCCAAAAAGAAAAAAGAGACAGAGACAGAGAGACAGAGAGAGAGAGAGAGAGAGAGAGATGGAAACAGGGTTGGGGAGAGAAAACGTATATAATAACATCAATTCCATGTCATTTTCATATTTCAGAATATTATCAAATTGACACATACATATGTTAAACTTTGTCACATCCACATACAATGTTCAGTCCTAAATATGTCATAAAATATAATCTCAGTGCTATTATACACATTAGGCTAACAGGTGACTATGGCACATATGATACCTGTATACATTCCAACTAAACTAAAAAGATGGAAAGATTAAGGTTATATAATGATTGCAGAATATAGGTTTTATATAGTATTCTGTAATAAAAGCTATTTGCTGCTGCTGTTGCTTGGAATTGAACCCACATACACCTAAACTGATGTACATGTTGCCTAATGCAATGATCAAGAGCTATAGGGGCAGGCATGTTTGCTTGACATATAGATAAGTTATGCCTACTCAGTTGTATGTGTCTCAAGCTCATATGGAATACTGCCCTGAAATTTGATAAAATTAAATACGTTTCAGACATAATGTGATCTTTCTTGCATTCATACCAAAGCCATAGCTACTCAGTACCTTTCTGAGGTGAGCCATTCATTTCTGATGCTCCTTCATGTTTCTAGCTATGTCTTCAGCAGCTGTACAGAATAGAAAACATAAGAAAGTAGCATAATGAGAAAGTGTATTGCTTGACCAGTCCATAGTATTGTATTGGCTGGTGATGGATCAGTATACTTACACAACTCAGAGGTGTCAGCAGTTTTAAAGTATGCCTCTGATCAGTTCAGGAGGTCCTGAATGTGCCTCGTCATGTCACTATAATAGTGATGACATTGTTCACCAGTTGTGGAAGACCAGTTGTACTGGAGACAAACTTGGTGAAGCCATTCGAAGCCTCAGCCTTGTATTGAGATGCAGTATAGTCCTCCTGCAGAAGCCTACAGCTGAAGTATTTATGAGGAGTGCCACAAAGATCCTAGACTCCTCTTGACACCACCTTTGGGCTTTAAATTGAGCACCAACCTGTGTGATGCTCAGTACATTTACACGTTCCACTGTGAAATCTTCAAATCCTTTTTAACGATGATGATATTTGAATTACATTTTAAAGGATGTATTCTCACCTGTGGTCATGCTTTCTATTAAGATGGATGGTTATCATACATACACTCTTGTGATATGACATGACATAAAATCTATGATGTTGGTAACAGATAAATGATATAAACTGGAACATAATGTGCTGGTGGGAAATACATTTTACAAAATTTGACTGATAGCACCTGGGAACTGACCTCATGACTTAAAAAGAAGGATAAACTGCCATTTTCTGTTTATTAGCTGTTAATTCCACAGAACCAACATGTTGAGCTTGTAAGTTGAGGTGTAACAATTTCAACATGAGTGGAGATCTAATTATGGCAAGCTCCTATGCACTTGATTTTCACTTAATATGCTACTGAAGTTATATTGAGAAGCCAGTATTTATTGCTTTAAATCAATTTCCTATTCACTGATTTGAATGAGTTGAGTAAAACTTGCTGTGGTAGGTGACATACCTACTTTGCATGACATACTGTCCTAGGCACATAACAATGATACATGCGTTATGTTAGAGTTTTTCAAAAAAACTATTATGAAGATTATACATATGCAAATATAGCTTAAATTAACTATGACCATTGTTATGCTTAACAGACTTCACACAGATTATAGCAGAATTATTTAGCAATCATTATACAATCATTATACAGAGTTGTGTTGCAAATTTAATTGCTCTAATTATCAATTGTATTTTAAGTTAAATTCCTAATAGAAACTCTGTGACAATATTATTCTGAGCACCTCAGTAAAATTATTTATAATCTTGATTCAAAATTTATAGTATTTCTGCTGTTGCTACAAACTTACTGCATTAACACCATGAGCCACAGAGAAAGGTACATAACAGCTTTTTTCTTCATTCAGTATTGTCCAGAGTGCTGATGGAAGTGCTCTGTTTCCAGTCTTATTTGTGTAACTTACGGTAGCCCAAATAAAAATTTTTAAGTGTTTGCCTTCAGATATGAATTGTTGCCCACTGCTATTGACCAATGACAATTAACAATGCGCAATGTCAAATGTCACATAAAGACAGAAGGTAAAAAACAATAGATAACAACAAAAAGGATATATCTAACACTGAACCATACCTCTCAACCTCCTAGTGGAAAAAAATCTGGACAAAACCTAAAATAATGGGGGGCAAAGGCCCCAAAATTCGGACAAATTTTAAATATTGCTTGTATATACTTACATTGCTTAAATATCAGGATTTGTGCTGGCATGCATTTTTCTGAAGGACATGGAGTCTGAAACTCAAATGTATGTCATTGTTTAGTGACTTCAGTACTCAGTGATTTGACAGAAAACCACAGATTTTATGAGGAACAGACTAAAAATATGAGACAAAAATCTGGATATTCTGCTAAAGTCTGGACAGTTGAGAGGCATGCACTGATCCAAGCGTGTATGGTATTACTTTGACACATTCAATCTTTTAACAGTGCTTCTCACATGATAACTTGCATTTCTTTTACACTTCACCAGGCCTTCATGAAATTACACTTCTTGAGGAAGGGGCTGCATAGGAGATTACATAAGCTAACTTCATATACAGCATATACAAGTCAGAAGTACATGTTTTTAAAGGAAATTTATTACTGTCAAGATTATTACTAAAGTCATATTTAAATGTTTTGGATTAATTATCCATATTTCCACAGTTATTATGTTTCTTATTTTATTTCCTCACACATTAGTAAATGTCATATATGTTGCATCATGCATATAAAAATGCGTTAATACTAAAAACAAAAGTTCAGGTTCCAACAAGAAAACATCTGTGTAACTATGTATAGTCAAAATATCAAAAGCTGGAATCAAACTCAGCATTATAGTTGCTGTTACCCATGTTAATGCATAAACATATGGAGTCACAGAGATAGTTAAGCAGCAGTTTTTAACAATCAGTATTAAGTATCATTTAATGTATACACATGCAAGTGTACTTTACATTGACTATGACAATTTCTACGCTTAACACAATTCATGCAGAGTATACTTTATTTAAAATTGATTACACTGAGGTGGTTTGCAAATTTCATAATTCAACTTGACAGTTATACCTCATGTTCAATTTCTAACAAAAAGTCAGTGACGATTGTTATTCTTATCCTCTGAGTAAAACTATCTGCAATCTGGATTTGAATCCTGCAGCACTTCTGCTATTAATCTCAACATAATGCATTAACAATTTGAGTCACAGAGAAAGTTACATTACAGGTCTATTTTCTTCATTCAGTACTGTCTAGTATGCTGACAGAAGTACACAGTCAGCAGTCTCATTTGTACTGCTGATGGTAGCCCAAATTATTTTTTTTATTTTTTTGCCTTATGAAGTCAACTATCCTTTTTAGTGCTATTGACCACTGTCAGTCACCAATGCACAATGTCAAACTTTGTGCAAAGGATGAAGCCAAAAAAGGAAAAAAAAATGACTTTGCATAATGATTTCACAACTCTGTGGTCTTCTACCATGAACATGTGGACATTAAAGATTCCTAGTCTCACAGAGACATCACCCTTTCTATGTCTGAACCTTGAAAGTATACAATTAACATTTAACATTGAGAAAGTATGTGTCAGATGCACTGTGGTATTTCTGAGGTAGAGAAAATGGAGCATAAATACTCAAGCTTTGACATTAGAACACTATATGTACATTTATGGAGCAATATAACCATTTCCTCATAGCTGTTATTTGTCATTTCACAGTAGATGCCTGGAAGAAGGTAATATCTACACCATTTAACATACAAAATCATGTCACAGTAAAAACAAATGCGTGCAATACAAGAGTTAGCTCTTCCCTTTCTTTTGTGAGCAGTACTCTGTTTTGATATGCTTGTGAAATGATTGCATTATGATTTGCATTTATTTGAAAATGTATTGTTTGTATGTTTAAGTTTTACGTACTTCATATAGCTTACAAACATGTTGTACTCAAAGGCACAATTAGTTCTTAAGCCAATATTCATAAAGCTGTTATAAAGATTACCTCCTAAGTCAATGTAATCTCAAACTTCTTTTGTAAGTTTTTTTCCCTGACACACCCTCTGTAAGTGTACATCAGCAATGTTAAACACTTAATGATTAGTGTATTACTACTAATGAGTCACAATTGCAAGTTACTAACTAGACCCATTTCTCAATACCCATGTTTGTACTGCTACTGTGTATGCATGGCATTTTGTAGGTCTTCACACCATGTTTACCTGCCCAGCACTTCGAGCAAATTGAGTGAGTCATGAATGATAATGGGTTGACACCTGATTTACATATTAACCATGTCCAGAGGGGTAATCTACACTATATAAGTAAGTAGGGAAGACTACTTGGAATCACAGTCTTCAGTGGTTTGACTGCTGCAATTGCATTATTTCTGGCAAACTTAATAAAAATCATATTGAGGTCTATTTTGTTCTTTACATAGCTAGACAGTTAAAATGTTATTATTTTTTCACTATAAAATTAAGGTGTGTCTGCACTTTGCCCATTTGTGTTGGTATTGAAGGTATAGCAGTTGCTGTTGGAATGAACTTCCATGGTAATGTACATGACTCTATAGCAACATTTATCTGAGGATGTGATCACATTTAAAACTTTTATATTAGAAGAGAAATGTCAAAGTTACATTTCAGCAAATATTGTATGGCAAGACTGATGCATATGCCTGACATAAACAAGTGTTATTCTATTAGAAGGGGATTATATCCTTGACATCTGTGTTTGCTGGTCGAGGGTAGGAGGAATGGCTGTTTCACATGGAAGCTTTGATTTTTATCACTTAACTGAGTGCTGTCTATAATTCGTAAATTCTGTTTTGTAAGGAGGATTTGACAGTTGCTTTTACAAAAGGATCATTGACTTGTATTGCATTCAAAAGTTTTGCTATGCCCACATGTCCTTTTAGTATTGTTAACAAACATCTGAATATAGAAAGCAAATGTTTTTTACATTTGTCATTTCCTACATTTCATTCCAGACTACAGACTAACACTTTTCCATGGGGGGGATTTACAGTAATGTCTTAGATGTGTGTAGTTGTATAGATCAGTTATGTACATGTTTTAATGGATGCCTGCACAAATGCATATTTTTTTCTGCCCAGTCCATGTTGATTTTCCTGATGCATATATTATCATATGTTCATAGGTTCATAGGTATAGCCGCGCATCTCAAATCTCTGACAAGTTCTCATACCCTTGGTAAGTGTAAACATGGGCTTGGGAGATGAAACATTTACAAGCAAGGGCCTGAGAAATGAACTATTTATAAGAAGGGTCCCAGGAAATGAACAGGCTGCTTGCGTCCATTAGACATATAGGTGCCAAACCAAGGATAAAGTCCCTGTTCTTCATCCAACTCTCCAAGTTACACTTGAATTGGGTTAGGAAGGAACTCTGCTTCACACAGATGGGGAGCCTGTTCCAGAGAAGGGGTAGTCTCTGGGACACATACCTGTCTCTCCAACAGGTCCTATTTATATCACAGGCAAGGTTTAAGTCTTCAGGATTGGTAATTCTGTTGCTATTTATTTTGTGTATATGCAGGAGGTCCATCAATGTGAGATTTGACAATGCCTTGTATGCCAGGCATAGATAACCCCTCAGCAGCCTGTAGGAGACAGAATATAGGTATAGGCCTTGAGGCAGTCTGCAAAGGGCATGTTAATTATGCCCCGTATTCTTTTAGCGAGGAACCTGTGTGGATTTACCAATTGTTGGATATGCTTAGTTAGGTAAATATAAAAGGAGGCATTGTACTCAATGTTAGGTCTGATGAATACTGACTACAGTGGAACAATGAATTCCTTAGGCCCAGATGCTATCTATACCTTTGTTTATAGGTTGCACAACATAGAATGATTTCCTCCCATGATGGTCATAGATTAGATTGCTGTCTGTATCTGTACCCATTCCTGACTACTAGATCAACTCTTAGGGTGTGTTGTCAATATAAAAGGTACCAGGGGAAGCTGAATTCCCAAAATATATTATTAAGCATTTCTTGGCATTTAGTTTTAGTCCATGGCTCTATCCCCAGTTATTTGTCTATGTCAGCTCTTCCAGGAGAACATTTGTGTCAGTGTGGGATTCAATGACAGCTACTAACTTGCAATCATCTGCAATAGTAGTCAGCCAGAGGCCATTGACATTGGCCTTGACTTCAGAGAAATAAATGTCAAAAAGCAGCAGTCCCAAAACCAATCCCTGAGGGACTCCACTTGTGATTGACCTCTTCATAGAGGTAGACTCCCCAGTTCTAACTTATTGGGTCCTATCCGTGAGCCAGCTAGCTATCCAATGGGTGACATAAGTGTTTGTACCTAACCTTGTGTGTTTGTAAACAATACCCGAGTGGGGTATTGTGTCAAATGCCCTGGCCCGGTCAAGGTAGACAGTGTGAACCATTTTGCCCTCATCCATTGCTTTGGTGACTTTCTCAAAAAGTCCACCAGGTTCAGTAGGTACAACCTGCCCTTGACAAAACCAAATTGGGTTGGGTCCAGTGTCTGGAGGTTTCCTGTGTCATTACTGATCATTTCTTTGATAATTCTTTCCATGGCTTTGCATATGAAACTAATAAGACTTATTGGTCTGCAGTTTCTAGGGTCTACAGATAGCCCAACTTTGTGCAGAGGGATGACTGTTGCTTTTCTCTATTCATGAGGCATAGAGCCTATTTGGAGACTGCATTTAAATAGCAATTCCAGAGGGCCTGATAGGACATGTTTCATGATATCAAGAAGGCATTCTGGAATAATGTCTCGGCCCATTGATGCAGTGTTCTTGGCTTTAGAAAGAGCATTAAGGACCTATTCACTAGTGATAGCAGGGGGAGTTTTATTTGGTGGTACTCAGTTGAGGGGAGAGGGGGGTAAAGTTAGAGCTAAATTTGTTGGCAAGTAGGTTTGCTATATCTTCTAGCTTTTTTAACTTCTCCAAATCTTTTGGGTTTCTAATAGTATGACAGGAATGGACCCCATTTCTAAGTCAAAGTATGATTAAGGTTCATGAAATTAGTATTTTATCAGTCTCTGATTTCAGCCAGAATTTGACTTTTGACGAGTTTCATTTATTACAAGAAATCAGAGGTGATACTTTGATATGCATTATGCAACCAGACAAGGGTGGGGGTCTGGTTGCCATGAGTCAAAAGTATTATATTAACAAAATTTTAGCTATTTTGTTTACTGATGTTTATGTGGAAATTTCTTTAAATGAGCTAAATGGTGCATTACATCGGATTGATTTGTTTTTGGAGGATCTGGTTCTCAATAACCAAATTTCCTTGGGTGTTTTAGAGTATCTTAAAGTTCAGTTTCCTAGAAGACCAACAGTATTTGGACTTCTGAAAGTCCATAAATGTCTGGAAGACCCCCCATTGAGGCAAATTGTAGATGCTAAGGGGTCCAAGACCTTTTTTATTGCCAAATATATTGACCAGGAGACAAAAGATGTGTTTAAAAACTATTCTTTTTTATTTAAAGATTCATGGGATTTTCTTTCTGTTGTCAATGACACTTTGTACAGGGATGACATCATTTTTGTATGTATTGATGTCAAGGATTTGTATTCCAGTATTCCCCATGACATTGGCATTGATTGTTTTTTTAAATTTTTAGCCCTTCATTCTGATTTAGGTCATGACAAAAGTGTTTTATTGAGTAGTCTTATGGAAATTGTTTTACAAAACAATTTCATTAGTTTTGAGGGCCATTTATTCAAGCAAACTCATGGAGTAGCCATGGGTTCTGCTTGTCCTCCTGTTTTTGCCAATGTCGTAATGGCATTCTGAGAAATTAATGCTGTTTTAGTTCTGAATATAAAGATTGCTGGTGTCTTTACAGGTGTTTTATTGATGACATCATTTTTTTTGGCATGATAGTTTGGAAAGACTAGAGGAATTTTTTGCATTTATCAATAATTCGACAGAATTTTTACAGTTTACTATGTCATGTGACAATGTACAAATTAATTTCCTTGATGTCACTTTGGTTAAAATCACTTTACTACACAGATTTGAGTCTACCTTATTTAGGAAGCCTACTTATTCAAATTCGTATAGACATCCGCTGTGGTGCAGCAGTAGCATTGTTTCCTCACAGCAAGAGGTTCTCCCGTTCGATTCTCGGCTGGAGTGCGGGGAGTGCCTTCTGTGTGGAGTCTGAATGTCCTCCCCGCAGTTGGGTGGGCATTCAAAAGACATGCGTGATTGGGCGTGCTTTCGTTGAAGGTTGAACATCGAGCTTGCACCTCGGCGTTCGTGAAAACCTACTGCCAATCATTAGTGGACTGGAGTTCCACTGTAGCGACCCCTAACCGGGAAAAGCCAAAAAGACAAAACAGCAACAACTTATTCAAATTTGTATCTCCACTTTCAAAGTTGGCATCCCGTTCATCAAAAGAAGGCCATTGTTAAGGGCCAAAGTGTCCAATTAGTCAGAATAGTTAGTAATGAACAGCAATTCTTTGATGAATGTAGCAAATCATTGGACATGTTTTTAAAGAGGGGCTACCCACAAGATTTTTTAACAGAAATCTTTTCTGAAGTCCAGACAAAGAGGTTGAATGGGTTTTACACCCCTTTATTGGGGAACCCCAAAGTCCAAAATTTGAATTTGGAATGTGATTCTTCTAGGACTTTATACAGCAAGGCCCTTATTTTTACCTTTTAATTTGCAATTTATGGAAATCAATCACATTATCAGGAAGTTTTGGGGAATTTTCAGATGTGATCAAAATATTTTTAGCAAACTGGGTGAACAACCCGTTATAGTTTATCGAAAAGACATGTGTTTGAAAAACCTCATTGAAAGGCCTTTGTCATCATTACCTACTGGCAGAATGTCCAAATGTGGATGGTGTTCACAGTGTAGATTCATTCTTGAAGGTACTGATTGTTTTGTATATGGTTTTGGACAAATAAAACATAAAAGGAGATTCAATTGTGATAGTAAAGGTATTGTTTATGTTGCTTTATGCCAATGTTGTAACTGTTTTTACATTGGCAAAACTATCAGGCAATTTAAATATATAATCTATAGGGTCTATATTATAACACCAAATTTTATAAAGTTCGAATGTTATAATATCAAACCAGTTTTGTCAAATGCTGAAAACAGCGAAGGTGCAGGACACAGAATTCTTTCCCAGGGAACGAATTCGGTGGGCCATTGCTGTGGCTTTGCTCTTTTCAGCATTCGATATGTTGGAGCATTACAAGTCAAGTTCAGATAAGTGTGCGATTGTGTGTAGGTTAGCGTTAGGGGGCGGGTTAGGTGAGTTAGGGTTAGGGAGCAGGTCAGGTAAGTGTGCAGTTGTGTGTAGGTTAGGGTTTGGGGCCGGGTTAGGTGAGTTAGGATTAGGGCGCAGGTGAGGTGAGTGTGCGATAGTGATGGACCTTAGGGTTAGGGTCAGGCTAAGGTAAGTGGATAGCTAGTAGTGTATGTAAAGTTTAGTTTAGGTGTAGGATTTTAAGTGCATGTGTGTGGATTGCTGTTTTTGCGTGTGTTTGTATTGTGTGTATGTTTCTCGGAATAGCGATTTTTTCCCTGGGAAAAAAATCGCTATTCTGACTGTTCGATGTTTGCGGATTTTGATGTTTAGGGTGCTATATTATAACATTCGATCTTTGTAGATTTCAATGTTATAATATAGACCCGAATTTATCAACACAATTATGACATCTCTAAAAAGGATGAACGTAATGCACTTTATAGGCACATAAAAAATTTTTCTACTCATACTTTTAAATTTTCTGTCATTGACAATGTAGTTTTAGATCCTAGAGGGGGTCCTTGTGACATTTTTCTTGAATTTTTGGAACTTAGATGGCCGTTAAAATGTAATGCTTCTTGTTTTCCTGGGCTTAATGATGTTATTTCCATTGCTAGTTTACTGAAACTTAAATCTATGTATGCCATCTAATTTACATAGGTTATTTATTTGTCATTTTTTAAGTGTCTTTTAGTATTCTAAGGCTTATACCTTACATTCAGTGTGGTTATTTATCTTACAACAATTTGTATCTATATATGTATATATATATATATATATATATATATATATATATATATATATATATATATATATATACATATTTGTAATATATATATTTTGCATTTTTATATCTTACACTTTAACTGATTAATTGGTTCAATTAATTTATGTGACGTTCTTTCTTTGGTTTCATGGGTATTTATGTTGACTGATTGATTCTTTGTTCTGATGAAGTCCTGCTATATCAGTAGATGAAAGGTCTCAACAATTAAATTGTTTGGTTCAATGCTGTTGTTGTCTTTTCACCATATTGGTTATTTGTTTTCGTTGTTTTTACCATGTCAGCCAGAAATGCTCTTAGGAGCTCCTGCAATGTGCCCAGTAATGACTCCTTCTGCAATTCATACAGAGTTATGTGTATTGGTAACATAATAAATACGATTGTAGATTCTTTTTTATAAAACTCGTTGCTCCTACTACTATTGGAACTGTCTGGGTATCTTTCTGGCACAGTATAGGTGACTCCATTAACCATGAGTTTTGCACACAGTTGTGTAGTGACTTTGAAATTGTGGACATTGCTAAAGAATGCCTTGTGGTTGTCCTTGGCCTGGGAGGCCAAAGCTTCCTAAAATTTAGCTTTGGTAGACTTTATTTGTTGTCTGAGTTGTTTGTTTAGCTTGATGATAGCGCTTTTATCCTGCTGGGTGCTGCACCTCCTAATTTTTGCCATGGTTTTCTTCCTTCTGTTATACAGCTTATTGATTTTCTGATTCTATCTGGGTGGCTTGTTTTTTTGAGTTTGTTCTTTACTTCTTTCTGGTGGGATAGCTGCCAATGTGCAGCTATTAACATGTTTGTATAGGATTTCTATGAACAATTTAGCACAGGCAGCAGTGTTTTCAGGGTTTATGGGGGCATTAAATTTTTCCAGATTATCACTTAATAGTAGGATAGTGGTGCTGCGGTAGTGTTATCACCTCACAGCAAGACGTTGTCCCGTTCGATTCTCAGCTAGAGCGTCTTCTCTGTGGAGGCATATGTGAATGGGCATGCCTTTGTTGAAGGTTGTGTGTCAGGGCTGGTAACTCGGCACGTAAAAATCCACTACCAGACATTAGCGGACCGGAGTCCGCTGTGGTGACCCCTAACCGGGATAAGCCGAAAGACACAACATCACTTAATAGTAGGATTAGACTTAGAGTAGTTTCTGAATATTCCAGGGTTAGCTCGGGTTCCAAGTTTTATTTATACTTCAAAAGAGACCATTTTGTTGTCTAACCTTACTGGAGAAGACATTATATTGGGGGTATGCAGCACTCTCCCATATTAGTGAGGACAAGATCCAGTATGTTTGCACCCGTGGTTGGTGTATTGACAAGCTGGTCCAGGGAGTTTGTGTTTACAAAATCCAGGAATCTCTTTGCCTGTACATTTGGTGTTGTATGTATATTATTCCCATGAATATGTTATTGGGTTGGATGGTGAGTGTTTCCAATAAATTTAAATATGTGGTATAGGTTTCCTGGATCATAGAAGAGGACCTGTAACTTTCAAGGAAGTAACATGGGATTTTGTCTATGGTGATTTGAACATGGAGAAGCTGAAGTGCATTGTCCTGTTTGACAAGCCTTGAGGTATATTTATTTTTTATGTGAATCAAGACACCTCCAGTTTTAGACCCTGTCTGTGTAATACCTGGTCTAAATAAATGGAAGGCATTATAACCTTGCACTGTTGGTGTGCTGTCGCAGCTTTAAATGATGTCTCAATGACTGTACAGACACCAGCATTCTCTAGGAAGAGCTTCTACCGAGTGGAGTTTTTTGTTTAGGTTCCTAGCATTGAGCATTAACACCAAAATATGAAAGGTTAATGTTAGTGGTCCAGGATAGTAGATTATGTGCATGTTGATTAACAAAGTCCATTGAACATGTGGTAGAAACAGACAAATGCAGGTTCTGCAAAACAGAACTGGAAACAGTCCCACATCTTGTTGCTGGGCGTGATACACAAATGGCAGAGGGCTTGTATACTGAAAGGCATAACAATGTAGCAACACTGTTGCATTGGGGATTGTGCAAACATTATATTGAAGTGGTTGAAAGCATTGCAAACATGAGCCACAAAGGATTATAGAGAATGATGAAGTTTATATTACATGGGATCAGTTAAAAAAATACATGAAAGATAACTAGATATAGTAGTTCATGTAGAGAAGACTAAAGTAACACTGATCATTGCAACTGCTACACACAGTGATTACTGTGTGTTACGTACAGAGAGACACAAAGTCATAAAATACCAGAATATGCAGGCAGAAATGAAGGCAGTGTGAAAGAAGGATACCCAAACAGTTCCAGAAAAAGTAGGAGCAATGTGTCTCATAAACAAGAATTTACAATTGTACTTAGATATGTTACCGATATATGTAATTCTGTGTGAATTGCAGAAGGAACCAATTCTTGACACATTGCGGGTACTGAGAAGAGCACTTCTGGCTAACATCAAAGATAGAAACAATACTAAGTTCTTGAACTTTAATCATACTTTGTCTTATGAATGGGGCCCATTCCCATCATGGTATTAGAAACCCAAAAGACTTGGAGAAATGAAACTAGACAAAAAAGCAGCTCCAAAGATATTTGAAGTGAAATACAGGCAAAGACACTCAGATATGAAATATTTTACAATACAAAAAATAAGATCACAAAGGGGGAATGTAGAAAAGAAGATTAGTAAAGTAAAACTTAAACAAATAGAAGCTGAATTTATGGAATACCTGTGAAGTGTAGGATTTAGTGTAGAAAGACTAACACTGGTTGTGTCACAGCACAATAGAAGAATGAGTCCCCAACCTAAGGAGAAACAGGAGGAGTGGTAGACATCTGAAGAAGAAATACGGACATGGGAAAGAAAAAGGGATTTAATATGGTGCAACATTTATGCATAGGAGAAAGCAAAACTAATTAATATAAAAAAGCAGCATCAAAGATACTTGAAGAGAAATATAGGCAAAGGAATATGGACATAGACCAGGGATATGCTTTTAAGACAAGTGCTGAGCTTTTTGAGAAGAAAAAGCAATTAGGAACAAGTGCTGTGCTTTTTAGTGGAGGTGTAAACTGTTTAGGTTCCTAACAGAGCAGTTCTAAGGGAAAAATTGAAGAACAGACTTTATGGAGCCAGAAAAAGTTTAACCTTGTTAAACCTGCGCTGCCCGATGCTGCTCTAGTGGCAACTCTGCGCTAAAGCACGTTAAGGCGTGCTTGATAGCAGGGGCTGGAAATAAGCAGGAATAGACCCAAAATGGACAATAAAACTACAGTTTCAAGTCAGTAACCACTCCTACGGGGGGCAGGGAAGGCTGCTCAATGTTATTCACTGCCACTGATCAACAGAGACCTTCCTTTAGCCCAAGCAAAAATGGCCTCACAGAAACTTACAAGAGTGCTAGGTCAAGGACAGAAAATATACAAGTTTTGAGAAAAAAAAACGATTTAAAATTAAGTGCAAACAGGAAATTCAGTAAACAACTTTTGGTTGTGCTCTAAATACAGCTACTAATGCAGAAATCAAGTTTAACAAGCCAGAAAATGCTCAAACTATGCAGCTATGCAGAAAAACTTAGCAAATAAACAGAGAAAAAATACTTAAGATCTCAAAAGTGGCTCCCTTCTTCTCTCAGCGTTTTCTCCTCTTGGTGGGTGCTTCACCAACAGCCAACAAGCCTGAAAAGACGCCAAAACCACGAGGCAACTAGGTTTTAAGAGAGGAAGATGAAGGAGTTTTGGAAATGACCCCTGTTGGCCAATAAAACTACAGTTTCAAGTCAGTAACCACTCCTACGGGGGGCAGGGAAGACTGCTCAATGTTATTCACTGCCACTGATCAACAGAGAGACTTTCCTTTAGCCCAAGCAAAAATGGCCTCACAGAAACTTACAAACAGTTCAGGAAACAGCAAGCCTGTAACTTAACTTTTTTAAATCTCAGAAAAGTGGGAAAAAAGCAAGATTTTTTTTTTGTTTTTGTTTTTTTCAGAGATAGCAGAGGTTCACAGGTAATATCAAGTTATAACAGTGCAGTAAATGACCTCTCACAAGAGTGCTAGGTCAAGGACAGAAAATATGCAAGTTATCATCTGTCTTTACATTTTGCCCTGCTAATTATGGATACATATGTTAATCCACCAGCAGTACCCTGTTTGATCATTTTTGAGTTGTATAGTCATCATAAACCTGATCACACATTACCAGCAATAAGTGCAAGACTTTTGGTGAAATCAAGGGTTTATGTGATGACAATATACAACACTAGGTACAATTTAAAAATATTGCTGCTATGCACACAGAAGGTGCTGTGGTTAAAACATTAGCATTTCATCCAAGGGAATGCATGAATCCACTCAATAGTGTGCATGACCAAAACATCAATAAAACATCAGAAAAGTCAGCACCACAAAAAATCAGGGAATGCATGGTTAGCAGTGGTACCACATGTGAAGCAGCAGCAGGCACAATACTTCACAGTAAATCAAACATCCACCTCTCCTTCTTCTTCCAATATTAAACAACACTGACCCAAAAGCCACTGACTATGGCAAAAAAACAGCAAACAGCAAGGCAATGTATCAAACTTTTATTCTCTCTAGCCCTTCGGTGTTACCACCTTCAAGGAGTATCAAACAGTAACAAACATCAACACACATTTTTATACACCTCACATAATTAACATCAATTATTCAATTAAATACTTAAATTACCAAATCTTTAAAGCAAACATTTCCAATTCAGGTCATTATTAAGGCCATTAGGCACAAGTGTTTTATATTTTAAAATATAAATACTTTCTTTATACCATAATTTTTGTTTTAATATATTTTCATCACCACAAAAACATTCCACAGTTTCCAAAACTGTGCCTTGTAACATAGTGATGTCACTATCATGAAACATTTTAAAATGTAAAGAAATGATCTTGTCTTCCCTCATATTCCTAATATCTCTTACGTGCTCCATGAATCCGACACAAAATTCTCTTTTTGTTTCCCCTATATAAAACAGAGCACAAGGGCATCTTAATGCATATACTACCCCTTTGCTCCTACATGAATAAGCATCTCTGGGTTCAAATTTAACCCCATTTATATTGTTAAAAGTATTCACAATATTTACACAAACACTGCATCTCTTGCAGCATGATGTTCCCTTTGTCACTAATAAATTAGGTATACTAACAGCTGGTAAACTGAATCTGCCATGCACCACCATATATTTTAAATTCCTTCCCCTCTAATATGAAAAGAGGGGTTTCTGTGGCAGAATTTCCACCAAAAATCTATCTTCTAACAAATACCTCCAATAATATTCTATCAAAGTCCTTATTTCCTCACTTTTGATGTTGTATACAGATACATAATAGATTGTATCTGCCTTATTTATATTCACCTCTTCATATTTAGGTGCCCATGAGCTATTCAACACCCTATAACTGGATCTATTACTCCTTCTACTACTATTATTATATACTCTTTCCCAAACTCTGGTTTCAGCCTCCCTCAGAATATCTAAGTTATAACCACTTCTCAAAAACATGTCCTTAGTCTGTTCCATTTCATTCCCCAACATATTCTCATTACTACATAATCTAGAAATGCAAACTAATTCCTCATAGGGTAAAGATCTTAAAACATGGGGAGGATGGCAACTAGAGGCATGGAGGTACTGATTCCCATCAACAAACTTCCTATGAATATTGGAGGAAATACTTCCATCCATATTTCCTTCCAAAATTAGGTCCAGGTATATCACTTTATTCCCCTTCTGTAGTCCATCAAATGATAGACCAAATGGATTACTATGCATCTCCAATATAAAATCATCCACTTCATTTAAGCCTCCATCACACACAAATATCAAATCATCTATGTATCGAAAATAAAAATCAACACATTTGTTCATAAAATTCAACTTAAATAAAAACTGTGTTTCAAAGAAAGAAATAAAAAGATTGGCATACATGGGGGCAAATGCTGCCCCCATCGCCGTATCCTGTTTCTGTCTATATAACTCATTATTAAAATAAAAATAATTATTTTTCAAACAAAAACTAACCATTTCCACTACAAAATTAGAAAAAGAACTATTTCCCATAAAATATTTAATAGCCTTTAAGCCATCTTCATGTTTGATGGAGGTATACAAACTCCTTACATCAAGTACCAACCAAAATTTTTTCTCATCCCATTTCAACAAAGAAATTTTATTTAACAAATCTAAACTATCCTAAATATATACTGGAGATGCTTTGACATAAGGTAACAATATTTTGTGTAATACTAAACCCATATTATGCAAAAAATACTTACAAGCGGAAATAATCAGTCTACCCGGTGGCTCCACCATGCTTTTGTATATTTTTGGTAGACAGAAAAAAACGGCTATTTCACTGTTGCAATTAAAAAGTTTGTCCTTAACATCCTTATCAGTGAAATAACCCTTCTGAACATTATCGTCAAGCATTTTCTCATATTCAACTACTGCTTGTTTGTATTTATTAATATTACATTTCTCGTACACATCAACATTATCCAAATGTTTCATGCACATATCAAAATATTGAAGCACATTCATAATTACAATCTTATTCCCTTTATCGGAAGGTTTCATCACTCCATCCTTCCTTTTTTCTAAAGATCTTAATGCTTGCCATTCCCTAAAAGTTAAATTGTATCTTATTTTATGTTTGTCTAGCAACACAGATTCACAAATACTCCCACCTCCAAATCCTATTCATTGCACCAAATTGTGAAACACGTGGATTATCAAATGGTGGTATAAACTTATTAAATGTTGGTATAAAAGACATATCAATTACATTTCCATCATTACAAAGCATGTTATCCTCCACATCATTATCATACATCCCCCCTGTTTCATCAGCACAGGAAAAGAAACTTTCGTCAGATTCATTAAGCAAAGAGTTACTTCTTATATCAGTATTAATCTGAAATCCTAGCAAAATAATTTTTTAAAAATATTTTTCTTAAAAATCTAAACATTTCTTGCCTCACCACATGCCCTCTTGGTAACACTGTGGGCACAAACTTGAGCCCTAAATTTAACACAGAAACTTGTTCCTGTGTTAAATTACAACACGATAAATTAACAAGTGAATTCGGTTCAATACATGTCTCACCATTTAAATTTTTTGTTGAAATAATGTCGGTTGTTTTGTTCTTGTTTAAAGTCCCCTCTATAAGATGCCCTTGTGCTCTGTTTTATACAGGGGAAACAAAAAGAGAATTTCGTGTCGGATTCATGGAGCACATAAGAGATATTAGGAATATGAGGGAAGACAAGATCATTTCTTTACTTTTTAAAATGTTTCATGATAGTGACATCATTATGTTACAAGGCACAGTTTTGGAAACTGTGGAATGTTTTTGTGGTGATGAAAATATATTAAAACAAAAATTATGGTATAAAGAAAGTACTTATATTTTAAAATATAAAACACTTGTGCCTAATGGCCTTAATAATAACCTGAATTGGGAATGTTTGCTTTAAAGATTTGGTAATTAAGTAGTTAATTGAATAATTGATGTTAATTATGTGAGGTGTATAAAAATGTGTGTTGATGTTTGTTACTGTTTGATACTCCTTGAAGGTGGTAACACCGAAGCGCTAGAGAGAATAAAAGTTTGATACTTGCCTTGCTGTTTGTCGTTTTTTGCCATAGTCGGTGGCTTTTGGGTCAGTGTTGTTTAATATAACAATACTTCATAGTACTTACAAACAGGTGGCATCTGGTCTACAACTATGTGGCATGATAGAGACGACACATATCTAACACTGAACCATACTTCTCAACCTCCTAGTGCAGACCACATAGGAACTCATACTTCATATGTTAAAAATCACTAATTTGAGGGGAAAGTGACAAAATATTGAAGCAAGGGAGAATGTAGGCATCAGACTTCATCACAGTAAATGACAATTGTAACATCCTATAAGGTGTAAATTACATCCTGCAACCCAATAAACATATTAGAGTAAATATCTCCTGATAGTGCTTCAAGTCTATATTTCTGTAGCGCAGTGGGATTAAGCTCATTTGCCTGATGAAAACTGTACTATTTCAGTCAAAATTAAAACCTTCAGTTTTGCCATAGGACTTGAAATTGCATTTACCATCACTCAGCATTAGTGCTCGATGCCAAGTGTCATGCAAATACCAAGGACAAAAATTGAAGGCATTTTTAATGGGCTATCTCTGGCCATGTGTGTTGTGTATGATTCTATTTTTTGACCAGATTAAACATGTGAAAAGGGGGTTGATAGGACAGTGGTTAAAATGGGGTCAAACAGAGGGTAGGACACAGGGAGGAAAATAAAGGAATTTGCAAGATGGTGGTAGGAAAGCACCATATCATCCACTTCTTCACAATATAAATGTATATTTGTAACAAGAATTTAATGAATTTAGATAGTCACCACAACACCACATCAGGTCTGGATGCTAAGAAATGAATAACACTGTATGGCCAATTAGACCAAATCAAGTGTGTCAAGCAGACACATAGGCAATGTGGAGACCTATGTTTGGGGTATAATTTTTTTTATGGGACATTTGCCCTTTATTTATTTATTTATTGTTGTAGAGAGAGAGAGAGGATTGTTGGGGGCAGTGGTTAGGAATATGCTGGTCAGGTAGGTAGGGTAGGTTAGGTAGCAGGTACAGTCACACAAGACAGACAGAGATGGTGATGGACACAAAAGGTTGGAGGACACCATGATTGTCATTAGGTAGGGACATAAGAGATGCATTAATATTCAGAATTACCACAGTCAGAATCCAGTCCTTACTCTCAGAATTGTCATCATTGTCTGCTGTTGCAGATCTCTGGGTCAGTACAGGATGGGGCATTAACTTTGCAGTTTGATGCAGGACCTTCTCTAATCTGCCAGTTTGATCCCGGAGGCCCTTCTCCATGATATTCTCCAGTCAGCTCCTGATGGATGACAAAATCACCACCTCCACTAGAACCACTTTTGGTGGGTACCACTGCACCAGCTCCCAGAGAAGAGCTATCTGACAAAGTTGGAGCACATTGTGCAGAAGTTCTGAAGGCAGTGCAGACAAGCTCGGACTCACATGTGCTGGGTGTCTGTACTGCAGGTGGTGGTGCCATCACAGCCATCTGTGGAGGTATGGTGGTCCGTTCCCCATTGGTTGGTCTAGCTTCCTATGATGATGGTCATTTGTGTTGCATATGCAGTATTTCCACACAGAAAAAAAAGTACTCCAAAAAGAAAAAAGAGACAGAGACAGAGAGACAGAGAGAGAGAGAGAGAGAGACGGAAACGGGGTTGGGGAGAGAAAACGTATATAATAACATCAATTCCATGTCATTTTCATATTTCAGAATATTATCAAATTGACACATACATATGTTAAACTTTGTCACATCCACATACAATGTTCAGTCCTAAATATGTCATAAAATATAATCTCAGTGCTATTATACACATTAGGCTAACAGGTGACTATGGCACATATGATACCTGTATACATTCCAACTAAACTAAAAAGATGGAAAGATTAAGGTTATATAATGATTGCAGAATATAGGTTTTATATAGTATTCTGTAATAAAAGCTATTTGCTGCTGCTGTTGCTTGGAATTGAACCCACATACACCTAAACTGATGTACATGTTGCCTAATGCAATGATCAAGAGCTATAGGGGCAGGCATGTTTGCTTGACATATAGATAAGTTATGCCTACTCAGTTGTATGTGTCTCAAGCTCATATGGAATACTGCCCTGAAATTTGATAAAATTAAATACATTTCAGACATAATGTGATCTTTCTTGCATTCATACCAAAGCCATAGCTACTCAGTACCTTTCTGAGGTGAGCCATTCATTTCTGATGCTCCTTCATGTTTCTAGCTATGTCTTCAGCAGCTGTACAGAATAGAAAACATAAGAAAGTAGCATAATGAGAAAGTGTATTGCTTGACCAGTCCATAGTATTGTATTGGCTGGTGATGGATCAGTATACTTACACAACTCAGAGGTGTCAGCAGTTTTAAAGTATGCCTCTGATCAGTTCAGGAGGTCCTGAATGTGCCTCGTCATGTCACTATAATAGTGATGACATTGTTCACCAGTTGTGGAAGACCAGTTGTACTGGAGACAAACTTGGTGAAGCCATTCGAAGCCTCAGCCTTGTATTGAGATGCAGTATAGTCCTCCTGCAGAAGCCTACAGCTGAAGTATTTATGAGGAGTGCCACAAAGATCCTAGACTCCTCTTGACACCACCTTTGGGCTTTAAATTGAGCACCAACCTGTGTGATGCTCAGTACATTTACACGTTCCACTGTGAAATCTTCAAATCCTTTTTAACGATGATGATATTTGAATTACATTTTAAAGGATGTATTCTCACCTGTGGTCATGCTTTCTATTAAGATGGATGGTTATCATACATACACTCTTGTGATACAATGATATGACATGACATAAAATCTATGATGTTGGTAACAGATAAATGATATAAACTGGAACATAATGTGCTGGTGGGAAATACATTTTACAAAATTTGACTGATAGCACCTGGGAACTGACCTCATGACTTAAAAAGAAGGATAAACTGCCATTTTCTGTTTATTAGCTGTTAATTCCACAGAACCAACATGTTGAGCTTGTAAGTTGAGGTGTAACAATTTCAACATGAGTGGAGATCTAATTATGGCAAGCTCCTATGCACTTGATTTTCACTTAATATGCTACTGAAGTTATATTGAGAAGCCAGTATTTATTGCTTTAAATCAATTTCCTATTCACTGATTTGAATGAGTTGAGTAAAACTTGCTGTGGTAGGTGACATACCTACTTTGCATGACATACTGTCCTAGGCACATAACAATGATACATGCGTTATGTTAGAGTTTTTCAAAAAAACTATTATGAAGATTATACATATGCAAATATAGCTTAAATTAACTATGACCATTGTTATGCTTAACAGACTTCACACAGATTATAGCAGAATTATTTAGCAATCATTATACAGAGTTGTGTTGCAAATTTAATTGCTCTAATTATCAATTGTATTTTAAGTTAAATTCCTAATAGAAACTCTGTGACAATATTATTCTGAGCACCTCAGTAAAATTATTTATAATCTTGATTCAAAATTTATAGTATTTCTGCTGTTGCTACAAACTTACTGCATTAACACCATGAGCCACAGAGAAAGGTACATAACAGCTTTTTTCTTCATTCAGTATTGTCCAGAGTGCTGATGGAAGTGCTCTGTTTCCAGTCTTATTTGTGTAACTTACGGTAGCCCAAATAAAAATTTTTAAGTGTTTGCCTTCAGATATGAATTGTTGCCCACTGCTATTGACCAATGACAATTAACAATGCACAATGTCAAATGTCACATAAAGACAGAAGGTAAAAAACAATAGATAACAACAAAAAGGATATATCTAACACTGAACCATACCTCTCAACCTCCTAGTGGAAAAAAATCTGGACAAAACCTAAAATAATGGGGGGCAAAGGCCCCAAAATTCGGACAAATTTTAAATATTGCTTGTATATACTTACATTGCTTAAATATCAGGATTTGTGCTGGCATGCATTTTTCTGAAGGACATGGAGTCTGAAACTCAAATGTATGTCATTGTTTAGTGACTTCAGTCCTCAGTGATTTGACAGAAAACCACAGATTTTATGAGGAACAGACTAAAAATATGAGACAAAAATCTGGATATTCTGCTAAAGTCTGGACAGTTGAGAGGCATGCACTGATCCAAGCGTGTATGGTATTACTTTGACACATTCAATCTTTTAACAGTGCTTCTCACATGATAACTTGCATTTCTTTTACACTTCACCAGGCCTTCATGAAATTACACTTCTTGAGGAAGGGGCTGCATAGGAGATTACATAAGCTAACTTCATATACAGCATATACAAGTCAGAAGTACATGTTTTTAAAGGAAATTTATTACTGTCAAGATTATTACTAAAGTCATATTTAAATGTTTTGGATTAATTATCCATATTTCCACAGTTATTATGTTTCTTATTTTATTTCCTCACACATTAGTAAATGTCATATATGTTGCATCATGCATATAAAAATGCGTTAATACTAAAAACAAAAGTTCAGGTTCCAACAAGAAAACATCTGTGTAACTATGTATAGTCAAAATATCAAAAGCTGGAATCAAACTCAGCATTATAGTTGCTGTTACCCATGTTAATGCATAAACATATGGAGTCACAGAGATAGTTAAGCAGCAGTTTTTTTAACAATCAGTATTAAGTATCATTTAATGTATACACATGCAAGTGTACTTTACATTGACTATGACAATTTCTACGCTTAACACAATTCATGCAGAGTATACTTTATTTAAAATTGATTACACTGAGGTGGTTTGCAAATTTCATAATTCAACTTGACAGTTATACCTCATGTTCAATTTCTAACAAAAAGTCAGTGACGATTGTTATTCTTATCCTCTGAGTAAAACTATCTGCAATCTGGATTTGAATCCTGCAGCACTTCTGCTATTAATCTCAACATAATGCATTAACAATTTGAGTCACAGAGAAAGTTACATTACAGGTCTATTTTCTTCATTCAGTACTGTCTAGTATGCTGACAGAAGTACACAGTCAGCAGTCTCATTTGTACTGCTGATGGTAGCCCAAATTATTTTTTATTTTTTGCCTTATGAAGTCAACTATCCTTTTTAGTGCTATTGACCACTGTCAGTCACCAATGCACAATGTCAAACTTTGTGCAAAGGATGAAGCCAAAAAAGGAAAAAAAATGACTTTGCATAATGATTTCACAACTCTGTGGTCTTCTACCATGAACATGTGGACATTAAAGATTCCTAGTCTCACAGAGACATCACCCTTTCTATGTCTGAACCTTGAAAGTATACAATTAACATTTAACATTGAGAAAGTATGTGTCAGATGCACTGTGGTATTTCTGAGGTAGAGAAAATGGAGCATAAATACTCAAGCTTTGACATTAGAACACTATATGTACATTTATGGAGCAATATAACCATTTCCTCATAGCTGTTATTTGTCATTTCACAGTAGATGCCTGGAAGAAGGTAATATCTACACCATTTAACATACAAAATCATGTCACAGTAAAAACAAATGCGTGCAATACAAGAGTTAGCTCTTCCCTTTCTTTTGTGAGCAGTACTCTGTTTTGATATGCTTGTGAAATGATTGCATTATGATTTGCATTTATTTGAAAATGTATTGTTTGTATGTTTAAGTTTTATGTACTTCATATAGCTTACAAACATGTTGTACTCAAAGGCACAATTAGTTCTTAAGCCAATATTCATAAAGCTGTTATAAAGATTACCTCCTAAGTCAATGTAATCTCAAACTTCTTTTGTAAGTTTTTTTCCCTGACACACCCTCTGTAAGTGTACATCAGCAATGTTAAACACTTAATGATTAGTGTATTACTACTAATGAGTCACAATTGCAAGTTACTAACTAGACCCATTTCTCAATACCCATGTTTGTACTGCTACTGTGTATGCATGGCATTTTGTAGGTCTTCACACCATGTTTACCTGCCCAGCACTTCGAGCAAATTGAGTGAGTCATGAATGATAATGGGTTGACACCTGATTTACATATTAACCATGTCCAGAGGGGTAATCTACACTATATAAGTAAGTAGGGAAGACTACTTGGAATCACAGTCTTCAGTGGTTTGACTGCTGCAATTGCATTATTTCTGGCAAACTTAATAAAAATCATATTGAGGTCTATTTTGTTCTTTACATAGCTAGACAGTTAAAATGTTATTATTTTTTCACTATAAAATTAAGCTGTGTCTGCACTTTGCCCATTTGTGTTGGTATTGAAGGTATAGCAGTTGCTGTTGGAATGAACTCCCATGGTAATGTACATGACTTTATAGCAACATTTATCTGAGGATGTGATCACATTTAAAACTTTTATATTAGAAGAGAAATGTCAAAGTTACATTTCAGCAAATATTGTATGGCAAGACTGATGCATATGCCTGACATAAACAAGTGTTATTCTATTAGAAGGGGATTATATCCTTGACATCTGTGTTTGCTGGTCGAGGGTAGGAGGAATGGCTGTTTCACATGGAAGCTTTGATTTTTATCACTTAACTGAGTGCTGTCTATAATTCGTAAATTCTGTTTTGTAAGGAGGATTTGACAGTTGCTTTTACAAAAGGATCATTGACTTGTATTGCATTCAAAAGTTTTGCTATGCCCACATGTCCTTTTAGTATTGTTAACAAACATCTGAATATAGAAAGCAAATGTTTTTTACATTTGTCATTTCCTACATTTCATTCCAGACTACAGACTAACACTTTTCCATGGGGGGGATTTACAGTAATGTCTTAGATGTGTGTAGTTGTATAGATCAGTTATGTACATGTTTTAATGGATGCCTGCACAAATGCATATTTTTCTGCCCAGTCCATGTTGATTTTCCTGATGCATATATTATCATATGTTCATAGGTTCATAGGTATAGCCACGCATCTCAAATCTCTGACAAGTTCTCATACCCTTGGTAAGTGTAAACATGGGCTTGGGAGATGAAACATTTACAAGCAAGGGCCTGAGAAATGAACTATTTATAAGAAGGGTCCCAGGAAATGAACAGGCTGCTTGCGTCCATTAGACATATAGGTGCCAAACCAAGGATAAAGTCCCTGTTCTTCATCCAACTCTCCAAGTTACACTTGAATTGGGTTAGGAAGGAACTCTGCTTCACACAGATGGGGAGCCTGTTCCAGAGAAGGGGTAGTCTCTGGGACACATACCTGTCTCTCCAACAGGTCCTATTTATATCACAGGCAAGGTTTAAGTCTTCAGGATTGGTAATTCTGTTGCTATTTATTTTGTGTATATGCAGGAGGTCCATCAATGTGAGATTTGACAATGCCTTGTATGCCAGGCATAGATAACCCCTCAGCAGCCTGTAGGAGACAGAATATAGGTATAGGCCTTGAGGCAGTCTGCAAAGGGCATGTTAATTATGCCCGTATTCTTTTAGCGAGGAACCTGTGTGGATTTACCAATTGTTGGATATGCTTAGTTAGGTAAATATAAAAGGAGGCATTGTACTCAATGTTAGGTCTGATGAATACTGACTACAGTGGAACAATGAATTCCTTAGGCCCAGATGCTATCTATACCTTTGTTTATAGGTTGCACAACATAGAATGATTTCCTCCCATGATGGTCATAGATTAGATTGCTGTCTGTATCTGTACCCATTCCTGACTACTAGATCAACTCTTAGGGTGTGTTGTCAATATAAAAGGTACCAGGGGAAGCTGAATTCCCAAAATATATTATTAAGCATTTCTTGGCATTTAGTTTTAGTCCATGGCTCTATCCCCAGTTATTTGTCTATGTCAGCTCTTCCAGGAGAACATTTGTGTCAGTGTGGGATTCAATGACAGCTACTAACTTGCAATCATCTGCAATAGTAGTCAGCCAGAGGCCATTGACATTGGCCTTGACTTCAGAGAAATAAATGTCAAAAAGCAGCAGTCCCAAAACCAATCCCTGAGGGACTCCACTTGTGATTGACCTCTTCATAGAGGTAGACTCCCCAGTTCTAACTTATTGGGTCCTATCCGTGAGCCAGCTAGCTATCCAATGGGTGACATAAGTGTTTGTACCTAACCTTGTGTGTTTGTAAACAATACCCGAGTGGGGTATTGTGTCAAATGCCCTGGCCCGGTCAAGGTAGACAGTGTGAACCATTTTGCCCTCATCCATTGCTTTGGTGACTTTCTCAAAAAGTCCACCAGGTTCAGTAGGTACAACCTGCCCTTGACAAAACCAAATTGGGTTGGGTCCAGTGTCTGGAGGTTTCCTGTGTCATTACTGATCATTTCTTTGATAATTCTTTCCATGGCTTTGCATATGAAACTAATAAGACTTATTGGTCTGCAGTTTCTAGGGTCTACAGATAGCCCAACTTTGTGCAGAGGGATGACTGTTGCTTTTCTCTATTCATGAGGCATAGAGCCTATTTGGAGACTGCATTTAAATAGCAATTCCAGAGGGCCTGATAGGACATGTTTCATGATATCAAGAAGGCATTCTGGAATAATGTCTCGGCCCATTGATGCAGTGTTCTTGGCTTTAGAAAGAGCATTAAGGACCTATTCACTAGTGATAGCAGGGGGAGTTTTATTTGGTGGTACTCAGTTGAGGGGAGAGGGGGGTAAAGTTAGAGCTAAATTTGTTGGCAAGTAGGTTTGCTATATCTTCTAGCTTTTTTAACTTCTCCAAATCTTTTGGGTTTCTAATAGTATGACAGGAATGGACCCCATTTCTAAGTCAAAGTATGATTAAGGTTCATGAAATTAGTATTTTATCAGTCTCTGATTTCAGCCAGAATTTGACTTTTGACGAGTTTCATTTATTACAAGAAATCAGAGGTGATACTTTGATATGCATTATGCAACCAGACAAGGGTGGGGTCTGGTTGCCATGAGTCAAAAGTATTATATTAACAAAATTTTAGCTATTTTGTTTACTGATGTTTATGTGGAAATTTCTTTAAATGAGCTAAATGGTGCATTACATCGGATTGATTTGTTTTTGGAGGATCTGGTTCTCAATAACCAAATTTCCTTGGGTGTTTTAGAGTATCTTAAAGTTCAGTTTCCTAGAAGACCAACAGTATTTGGACTTCTGAAAGTCCATAAATGTCTGGAAGACCCCCCATTGAGGCAAATTGTAGATGCTAAGGGGTCCAAGACCTTTTATTGCCAAATATATTGACCAGGAGACAAAAGATGTGTTTAAAAACTATTCTTTTTTATTTAAAGATTCATGGGATTTTCTTTCTGTTGTCAATGACACTTTGTACAGGGATGACATCATTTTTGTATGTATTGATGTCAAGGATTTGTATTCCAGTATTCCCCATGACATTGGCATTGATTGTTTTTTTAAATTTTTAGCCCTTCATTCTGATTTAGGTCATGACAAAAGTGTTTTATTGAGTAGTCTTATGGAAATTGTTTTACAAAACAATTTCATTAGTTTTGAGGGCCATTTATTCAAGCAAACTCATGGAGTAGCCATGGGTTCTGCTTGTGCTCCTGTTTTTGCCAATGTCGTAATGGCATTCTGAGAAATTAATGCTGTTTTAGTTCTGAATACAAAGATTGCTGGTGTCTTTACAGGTGTTTTATTGATGACATCATTTTTTTTGGCATGATAGTTTGGAAAGACTAGAGGAATTTTTTGCATTTATCAATAATTCGACAGAATTTTTACAGTTTACTATGTCATGTGACAATGTACAAATTAATTTCCTTGATGTCACTTTGGTTAAAATCACTTTACTACACAGATTTGAGTCTACCTTATTTAGGAAGCCTACTTATTCAAATTCGTATAGACATCCGCTGTGGTGCAGCAGTAGCATTGTTTCCTCACAGCAAGAGGTTCTCCCGTTCGATTCTCGGCTGGAGTGCGGGGAGTGCCTTCTGTGTGGAGTCTGAATGTCCTCCCGCAGTTGGGTGGGCATTCAAAAGACATGCGTGATTGGGCATGCTTTCGTTGAAGGTTGAACATCGAGCTTGCACCTCGGCGTTCGTGAAAACCTACTGCCAATCATTAGTGGACTGGAGTTCCACTGTAGCGACCCCTAACCGGGAAAAGCCAAAAAGACAAAACAGCAACAACTTATTCAAATTTGTATCTCCACTTTCAAAGTTGGCATCCCGTTCATCAAAAGAAGGCCATTGTTAAGGGCCAAAGTGTCCAATTAGTCAGAATAGTTAGTAATGAACAGCAATTCTTTGATGAATGTAGCAAATCATTGGACATGTTTTTAAAGAGGGGCTACCCACAAGATTTTTTAACAGAAATCTTTTCTGAAGTCCAGACAAAGAGGTTGAATGGGTTTTACACCCCTTTATTGGGGAACCCCAAAGTCCAAAATTTGAATTTGGAATGTGATTCTTCTAGGACTTTATACAGCAAGGCCCTTATTTTTACCTTTTAATTTGCAATTTATGGAAATCAATCACATTATCAGGAAGTTTTGGGGAATTTTCAAATGTGATCAAAATATTTTTAGCAAACTGGGTGAACAACCCGTTATAGTTTATCGAAAAGACATGTGTTTGAAAAACCTCATTGAAAGGCCTTTGTCATCATTACCTACTGGCAGAATGTCCAAATGTGGATGGTGTTCACAGTGTAGATTCATTCTTGAAGGTACTGATTGTTTTGTATATGGTTTTGGACAAATAAAACATAAAAGGAGATTCAATTGTGATAGTAAAGGTATTGTTTATGTTGCTTTATGCCAATGTTGTAACTGTTTTTACATTGGCAAAACTATCAGGCAATTTAAATATATAATCTATAGGGTCTATATTATAACACCAAATTTTATAAAGTTCGAATGTTATAATATCAAACCAGTTTTGTCAAATGCTGAAAACAGCGAAGGTGCAGGACACAGAATTCTTTCCCAGGGAACGAATTCGGTGGGCCATTGCTGTGGCTTTGCTCTTTTCAGCATTCGATATGTTGGAGCGTTACAAGTCAAGTTCAGATAAGTGTGCGATTGTGTGTAGGTTAGCGTTAGGGGGCGGGTTAGGTGAGTTAGGGTTAGGGAGCAGGTCAGGTAAGTGTGCAGTTGTGTGTAGGTTAGGGTTTGGGGCCGGGTTAGGTGAGTTAGGATTAGGGCGCAGGTGAGGTGAGTGTGCGATAGTGATGGACCTTAGGGTTAGGGTCAGGCTAAGGTAAGTGGATAGCTAGTAGTGTATGTAAAGTTTAGTTTAGGTGTAGGATTTTAAGTGCATGTGTGTGGATTGCTGTTTTTGCGTGTGTTTGTATTGTGTGTATGTTTCTCGGAATAGCGATTTTTTCCCTGGGAAAAAAATCGCTATTCTGACTGTTCGATGTTTGCGGATTTTGATGTTTAGGGTGCTATATTATAACATTCGATCTTTGTAGATTTCAATGTTATAATATAGACCCGAATTTATCAACACAATTATGACATCTCTAAAAAGGATGAACGTAATGCACTTTATAGGCACATAAAAAATTTTTCTACTCATACTTTTAAATTTTCTGTCATTGACAATGTAGTTTTAGATCCTAGAGGGGGTCCTTGTGACATTTTTCTTGAATTTTTGGAACTTAGATGGCCGTTAAAATGTAATGCTTCTTGTTTTCCTGGGCTTAATGATGTTATTTCCATTGCTAGTTTACTGAAACTTAAATCTATGTATGCCATCTAATTTACATAGGTTATTTATTTGTCATTTTTTAAGTGTCTTTTAGTATTCTAAGGCTTATACCTTACATTCAGTGTGGTTATTTATCTTACAACAATTTGTATCTATATATATATATATATATATATATATATATATATATATATATATATATATATATATACATATTTGTAATATATATATTTTGCATTTTTATATCTTACACTTTAACTGATTAATTGGTTCAATTAATTTATGTGACGTTCTTTCTTTGGTTTCATGGGTATTTATGTTGACTGATTGATTCTTTGTTCTGATGAAGTCCTGCTATATCAGTAGATGAAAGGTCTCAACAATTAAATTGTTTGGTTCAATGCTGTTGTTGTCTTTTCACCATATTGGTTATTTGTTTTCGTTGTTTTTACCATGTCAGCCAGAAATGCTCTTAGGAGCTCCTGCAATGTGCCCAGTAATGACTCCTTCTGCAATTCATACAGAGTTATGTGTATTGGTAACATACGTAAATACGATTGTAGATTCTTTTTTATAAAACTCGTTGCTCCTACTACTATTGGAACTGTCTGGGTATCTTTCTGGCACAGTATAGGTGACTCCATTAACCATGAGTTTTGCACACAGTTGTGTAGTGACTTTGAAATTGTGGACATTGCTAAAGAATGCCTTGTGGTTGTCCTTGGCCTGGGAGGCCAAAGCTTCCTAAAATTTAGCTTTGGTAGACTTTATTTGTTGTCTGAGTTGTTTGTTTAGCTTGATGATAGCGCTTTTATCCTGCTGGGTGCTGCACCTCCTAATTTTTGCCATGGTTTTCTTCCTTCTGTTATACAGCTTATTGATTTTCTGATTCTATCTGGGTGGCTTGTTTTTTTGAGTTTGTTCTTTACTTCTTTCTGGTGGGATAGCTGCCAATGTGCAGCTATTAACATGTTTGTATAGGATTTCTATGAACAATTTAGCACAGGCAGCAGTGTTTTCAGGGTTTATGGGGGCATTAAATTTTTCCAGATTATCACTTAATAGTAGGATAGTGGTGCTGCGGTAGTGTTATCACCTCACAGCAAGACGTTGTCCCGTTCGATTCTCAGCTAGAGCGTCTTCTGTGTGGAGGCATATGTGAATGGGCATGCCTTTGTTGAAGGTTGTGTGTCAGGGCTGGTAACTCGGCACGTAAAAATCCACTACCAGACATTAGCGGACCGGAGTCCGCTGTGGTGACTAACCGGGATAAGCCGAAAGACACAACATCACTTAATAGTAGGATTAGACTTAGAGTAGTTTCTGAATATTCCAGGGTTAGCTCGGGTTCCAAGTTTTATTTATACTTCAAAAGAGACCATTTTGTTGTCTAACCTTACTGGAGAAGACATTATATTGGGGTATGCAGCACTCTCCCATATTAGTGAGGACAAGATCCAGTATGTTTGCACCCGTGGTTGGTGTATTGACAAGCTGGTCCAGGAGTTTGTGTTTACAAAATCCAGGAATCTCTTTGCCTGTACATTTGGTGTTGTATGTATATTATTCCCATGAATATGTTATTGGGTTGGATGGTGAGTGTTTCCAATAAATTTAAATATGTGGTATAGGTTTCCTGGATCATAGAAGAGGACCTGTAACTTTCAAGGAAGTAACATGGGATTTTGTCTATGGTGATTTGAACATGGAGAAGCTGAAGTGCATTGTCCTGTTTGACAAGCCTTGAGGTATATTTATTTTTTATGTGAATCAAGACACCTCCAGTTTTAGACCCTGTCTGTGTAATACCTGGTCTAAATAAATGGAAGGCATTATAACCTTGCACTGTTGGTGTGCTGTCGCAGCTTTAAATGATGTCTCAATGACTGTACAGGCACCAGCATTCTCTAGGAAGAGCTTCTACCGAGTGGAGTTTTTTGTTTAGGTTCCTAGCATTGAGCATTAACACCAAAATATGAAAGGTTAATGTTAGTGGTCCAGGATAGTAGATTATGTGCATGTTGATTAACAAAGTCCATTGAACATGTGGTAGAAACAGACAAATGCAGGTTCTGCAAAACAGAACTGGAAACAGTCCCACATCTTGTTGCTGGGCGTGATACACAAATGGCAGAGGGCTTGTATACTGAAAGGCATAACAATGTAGCAACACTGTTGCATTGGGGATTGTGCAAACATTATATTGAAGTGGTTGAAAGCATTGCAAACATGAGCCACAAAGGATTATAGAGAATGATGAAGTTTATATTACATGGGATCAGTTAAAAAAATAGATGAAAGATAACTAGATATAGTAGTTCATGTAGAGAAGACTAAAGTAACACTGATCATTGCAACTGCTACACACAGTGATTACTGTGTGTTACGTACAGAGAGACACAAAGTCATAAAATACCAGAATATGCAGGCAGAAATGAAGGCAGTGTGAAAGAAGGATACCCAAACAGTTCCAGAAAAAGTAGGAGCAATGTGTCTCATAAACAAGAATTTACAATTGTACTTAGATATGTTACCGATATATGTAATTCTGTGTGAATTGCAGAAGGAACCAATTCTTGACACATTGCGGGTACTGAGAAGAGCACTTCTGGCTAACATCAAAGATAGAAACAATACTAAGTTCTTGAACTTTAATCATACTTTGTCTTATGAATGGGGCCCATTCCCATCATGGTATTAGAAACCCAAAAGACTTGGAGAAATGAAACTAGACAAAAAAGCAGCTCCAAAGATATTTGAAGTGAAATACAGGCAAAGACACTCAGATATGAAATATTTTACAATACAAAAAATAAGATCACAAAGGGGGAATGTAGAAAAGAAGATTAGTAAAGTAAAACTTAAACAAATAGAAGCTGAATTTATGGAATACCTGTGAAGTGTAGGATTTAGTGTAGAAAGACTAACACTGGTTGTGTCACAGCACAATAGAAGAATGAGTCCCCAACCTAAGGAGAAACAGGTGGAGTGGTAGACATCTGAAGAAGAAATACGGACATGGGAAAGAAAAAGGGATTTAATATGGTGCAACATTTATGCATAGGAGAAAGCAAAACTAATTAATATAAAAAAGCAGCATCAAAGATACTTGAAGAGAAATATAGGCAAAGGAATATGGACATAGAAAATTTCACAATACAAAAAAAATAAAACAAAGGGAGAATCTAGAAAAGGGGATTAGTAATGAGAATTTAAAGAAATAGAAACTGATGTTATGGATTACCTATGAAGTATAGGATTTAGTGTTGGAAATCCAACTCTGGTAATGTCACAGCATGATGGAACAATAAGTCCCCAGATTAACGAGAAACAGGTGGAACAGAAAGTATTTGATCTCTTGCCATGTGAAGATGCTCTGAAGCCTTCAGTAGGAAACCTCTAGAAAAGTTCAATTGGAGTTGCACAGCAAGGGAAGGAGCAGGAAACAGTGGCAACTCTGATGCAGTCAATGTGGAGAGATAGGCCAAGTAAGTTCCCATTTGAAAGAGCAACTGATGGCACAGGAATATGTTCCAGATCTCTCTGTAGAATACCCACAGGAAACAGAGAACAAATAATGTGCTTTTAGTTTAGAAGAAAATGAGCTAAGGAAAGAGTTGCTTGATTTAATAGAGATGGATAGACATATAAAGATCAATAAAAGAAACAAATCACAGCTACCAATAAGACCCAAAATGTTAGAAGTCAGATAAAAATGACTAAACATAGTAATCAAGACTTGTTGTGTCTTTCGGCTTATCCCGGTTAGGGGTCGCCACAGCGGAACTCTGGTCCGCTAATGTTTGGTATTGGATTTTTACATGCCGAGTTACCAGCCCTGACGCACAACCTTCAATGAAGGCACGTCCATTCACGCATGCCTCCACACAGAAGATGCTCTAGCTGAGAATCGAACATGACAACATCTTGCTGTGAGGCGACTATTAACAGAAAATCAAGTGATATAAGAGAAGTAAATAGGATATATTACTTGTAGAGCTAATTTAATAACAGATAAAGCCCTACCACAAAAACACAGAGCAATAAGGGAAAGGAAGGGAAGAAATCAAATGACATCATGGAAGCACTGAACAAAGAAAACTATAAAGCAATTAAGACAAGAAATATCACTGTTAGAAGAGTATAGAAGAGGAAACAGATCAACAAAAATACTTAGAAAGATAGAAGTGATAAAAGCAACTCATAGTATCAGAATAGAACAAGATCTATTGTACACTATTGCAAATAATATCCTAAAGATAAGCACAGGCAGAAAAAAACTTAGAAGATATGCAGATAAATATAAAGGAAAAGTATAAAATAAGCAATTGACTGATGACTCAAAAAAGTTTTATAGAGAATTGGGAAACATAGCAAAAGAATTTGAAACACCACCAAAAGAAGAAGTAGAGACATTTTGGAGAAATATCTATGAAGATTCTGTGGAACATAATGCTGAAAGGATAGAAGTAAAAGAAACAACAGAAAGATCAAATGTATAAGATATAAAATGAGATAAAGTAGAATGTGAAACATAATTAAGAAAAACTCCGAAATGGAAGACCCCAGGCCCAGATACAGTACCTTTGTTCTGCCTAAAAGTGTTAACATCTTACATAAAGATTTAGCCCTAAGTAAGAACTACTTGTATGCACATTCTGAACAAATACCAGCCTGGTTAATAACAGCTGAAATGCGAGTGAACCTGCAAGCTATCCTAAAAACTATAGACTAATTAACTTGCCTTCCTCTGATGTATAAACTATATATTGGAATTGGTGCTAACAGAGTTTAGTTATTTATAAAAAAACTGAGTATTGGTGTGGCATCCCCTCCTCTGGGCCAGTAATCAAGGAACCTGAATCCTCACCACTGACACTGGAAAGTTGACTTAGAACAAAAATAGATACACACAGTACTTCCAGATGCAGCTCTCTGCATCAAGCACAATTTCCCTTAAGAGTACACAGGGAACAAACTCAGTCCGGGGGCTGGGTTTCTCTTTCTTTCCAGGCCCCCAATAAGACTCCCCACTGGCACAGCTGTGGTGTTGAGTCCTCAGCTGAGTGTCCAAGCTAAGGCCTCCACCACTCTCTCTGTTAAACCAGTGCTCTGTTTCCCTGCTCCAAGTAGCTGTCTGACACGCACACACACACACACACACACACACACACACACACACACACACACACACACACACACACACACACACACACACACACACACACGCACGCGCACACACACACACACACACACACACACACACACACACACACACACACACACACACACACACACACACATATATCCACACCCACACACAAACACACACACACACACACACACACACACACACACACACACACACACACACACACACACACACACACACACACACACACACACATATGCTGTGTGTCATCATGTTAACATGGTACAATTTGTGCCTCTGCCTCCTGCTTAGCAGGTTCACCATATAGTTAACATTACTGCCCTTCCTTACCACTTTGAAGGGTCCATCCCAAGCTGTCTGCAGGTTATTGTGTCAGACAGGAATGAGAACCATAACCTGCTGTCCCACAGCATACTCTTGAGCTAGAGCATTCCTGTCATACCAGACCTTTTCCTGCCGTTGGGTTTTGCCAGGTTCTTCTGGGCCAAGCCTATGAGCTCCCAAAAGCTTTGTCCTGAGGTTTAGGACATATGCCACAACAGACTCCTTGTAGGATTCACACTCACCCTCCGACTCATCACAAATCAGATCTAAAGGCCCCCCCCCCAACCTATGCCCATACAACAACTCAAAGCATGAAAAATCTGTGGATTCCTGGGGTACCTATCTGTATGCAAACAGCAGATGGGGCAAACATTTGTCCCGCTCTCTCTTAAGCTTGTCTGCAAATGCCCATAACATGGTCTTTAGTGTAGAGTTTAAGCTCTCTGCAAGACCATTAGTCTGGGGATGGTAGGGATGGTCTTTAGGTGCTTCACCTCACAGTAATCCCATTCTCAAATGACTCCTCAATCACAAGCAAAGGCATCAAAGGAGCTTTGACCTTGTCTCTTTCCTTGCCTACTTTCTGGCACTGCTCACAGGTCCTGCAGTACCCTGTTACATCCTTTGTAATCCCAGACTAATAAAGGTTCTGCATAATACAAAAAGTGGTGACCTGACACCCACTCACCCACCTATGAAAATAAGTGCTCAAATCAGCAATATAATCATATACACTTTCATCTGCCTTGCATCTATGCTCACAAACCTTTCTTCTGTAAGCTTCAGGTGTTAACTTAATGCATTCTGTTACACATCATTTGATTTTAACATAATTTAAACAATCAATGTCAGACAATTTAGAAATAGCAGTTACAGCTTTACCATGGAGTACTGGGGTCAGGAAATACACCCAGAGGCCTTGGTCAACATTATAATGTTTACATACCCTTTCAAATATATGAAAAAAAGCTATCAAAATTATCACCCTCTGTAAACTGTGTAAGAAATATACTGACCTTTATTGCTTCTGGGGTCTGGTTATTCCCTTCCCCATTATCTCCATGACCCTGACGAAGAGTCAGCATTTCCCTCTCATGTTGACACTGCTTTTCATTTTCTTCAGCCTCCAAATGCTACAGTTTTTCATTTTCTTTGGACTCCAAATGCCGCAGTCTCTTTGCTGATTCTAATTCCAAATACTTGGCCTCTAGTTCAAGTCTCTTTAACTACAGATGGATTTTTAAGTCCTCTGTGGAAAAGGTGAACTGTCCTGTTTCTGAGGGATGCAAATCCCCACCACCAGATTGGTTGTCTTCCTGGTTTCTGGTCTGAGCTGCGACTAAGGCTAAAATAATTTCCTCTTTAGTCAGGTGGGCATGCACCATTCCTTTGGCTTCACACCTCTTGGCCAACTGGTTCTTTGTCAGCTTGCCATAATCCTCTGCTGACATCTTTGCCTGTTTTCCGTGACTAAACTAAACTAACAAAACGTAAATAAAATTGTTTTGAAAATGAAACTCTGTGTATTTACCTTGTGGCTGCTGAGAGTACACATACCTTTAGTGATAACTGCCTACAGGCTGCAGAAGTTCAATTAATATCCACACCACTGCTCACCAATATGAGAAATACAGGCAAAGACACGCAGATATGGAAAATTTCACAATACAAAAATATAAGATCAGTAAGGGGAAATTACATATCAGCTATCATTTTTCCTATCTTGGGATTATGTCATGGATCAGGTTTCTAAACGAATAACAACACCTTCTAGAACTTATGATGAATTAGTATAATTAGCATATTTCCATCTGTTTATTTATTTTGTTTATTTAATATTTCATAGCCAGAAAGGTGGGCTAGTTAGAAGACCCTTTTCAGCCATCACCCAGGCCCAGAATTGCAACAAAACAGGAAGATGAACATATAATTATAGTGAGATATCTATCAAACAAAAACACATTACAATGATAGAAACACAGGATGGTAAAATTAAATGAGAGTAGAGAAAATATTTGAATGTACAATTCTAACCCATAAATACAGTCTTGAATCCACATAGATTTACTGACATCACCTGTGTAAAAAATAAGAATATTGATACATTATCTGTTATACCTGTTCTATGTGCATTGCTGTGTCCACCAGCTTGCTAGAAGATTACATGTAAGATAATACGTGAAATATACCAGGCTATGCATGGTCAGGGACTGGTTGTCATGAAAGACCTAGCTAGCCCAGGAGATTAGACTGAAACCTTTCATTGACCAACATTGATCTGCTTGAAATAATTATGGTGTTTACTTTAACTTTGGCAACTTTCTAGAACCCTGAACCTTATTGGTTAAGAGAGTATCACATAGCTAGTGACATCAAATCTCAAATAAAATAGATGCATTAATCAGGCTTATAATTACATGTCTATAGGCTATTTAGCTGCCATATGGTTTGAAACATGTCTTTTGAATACTTTATTTTATGTCTTTTCCTATTAAATTTGTTTTATTATAATATGCCATATGTGAGAGTGCAGTGCAATGCAAATAAATTACAATTATCTCATTTTATTTTCTAAGTTGTCTACCCCAAGCTGAATATTGTTTAATATAAAATGTATAAAAGAACTACAGGAATGTTTTTATAAGTCAGGATTTGCATTGCAAAATTCAACATAATCTGTAGCACTTATACTTTAAATATTCAGTTATCCATTTGTTTAACTGCATAGTTGCATATCTGTCTATCATTTTACCACGGAGGATTAAGGCTGTGAGCTGCTAATGAGCTTTATCTTGTACAGCATGTAACTTCCTCGGCCTCCATTTGCTTACTGCATGAATCAGAACAAGATAGCTAGAGACATAACATTTAAAAAAAGTAAAAAGTATTTTATGTTAATATGTTGTTGCTTTAAAATGTTATGTCTTTAAGACTCAAGTGCTTGGGTTGGGCTATAGAAGAGTTTGTCACATGATTTTTGAATGCCTGAAGAAGGTTGGTATTTTCTAGCCGAAAGTGCTTATGGAATAAAATTTTAAAAAGTGTGTTTTTTCTCAGTTTTTGTTTTTTATATGAGTGTAATGATGCAAAGGGGGCACTTCTGAGACACAGCTCTGGCTAAAGTTTTCTGACACAGCAGTGCAGTAGCACATATATAGTTATCAGGTAACAGGTGAGTATTAGATATAAAAAAACAACACATGAATAAAAATAGTCTTCAAATATTATAGTCTTAATAGATCCTGTGATGTTTTTGTACTGTACCGTAAATGTCGAACTTCACCCTCAACCCTGAATGCATTGATCAGTTTTCACTTGAAAGCCAATAGTGTTGCAACTGTGAAATTACCAGCTGTGTACCTTTGTCCCCATCCTGTTATCCTGGCTTCTTAAGTGCTCTGTCAACAATATCCAATGTGTTTTCTAAAGTAATAATTTTGTTAAGCAACATACAGGCACATGTGCTAAACACGTTAATTTTAGATTAGTTTATTCAATCCTTAATAAAGATTTAATTAAGTTTTGCATTACTACCCATTTAACTGCACTATTATTATTTACCCCTACATTTTACCAACTTCAGACCTGCCTAGTTAATCTGCTACTTTTAGGGTAGGGTTACTTAATTCTTCCAATACAATACACAGCATTTTTCTGGTCTGCATTCTATTGAAGCAGATTGCTTTGGATGCTAAGAAGTGATTGATAACTTTCATTTAGGACATTAGCTGAAGTTGTGAAGAGGTAAGACTGTCCATGTAACCCTTTGTTATCTAGGTTGAAACATTTCTTTATTTTTTTTCTTCTGCAGTTCTCCCAAGATGAGACTGAATATTACTTGGCTTGACCTAATTAGTTGATGGTCACATCGACAAACTCCCATTTAAACTGTTGATTTACCATTATCTTTGCATCAGCTACCATCCCATTTATAATAGTGAAGGTGTTATTTGGGCATTTTTTACTACAGCATGTATGCTTCCTGGGTGTAGATACTGCTTTAACATTAAAACAACTTAGCTTTTTCTCAGAATTCAGCATTACCCCAACCCAGCTCTAAGGATGGAAGACACCATAACATGAAATGTATTCCTATGGGTAACAGAGATCTCCAAACTCACAATTCCAGTGTCAGCCATGGGTATAACTTAGTAGAGCTCAAGGTTTCCCATGCACCGTTATGGCTTGTTGTAATACTATCATTTGTTTGACCTTAACATATTCATTCACAACAGTAATATGTCTCATTGGTATGACCTTCTTCTTCCTCATCTTACTGGTTCAGATGTATCTGAGGAGATGGGCTTAAACTGTACTATTTACATTCCTGTTTCCAAGCTTGATTATCTATATTATTCCAGTTTAATTTATATGGAATTTTACTTATTCAAATACTCATTACTTTAGCATAGTGAATTCCAGCTTTGCCTACCTTTTTCAACCCATGTCTAGATGTTTCTTTCTATGCCAATAAGATCTAAATCTTAGTTTAATTTGTATTGTCTACCATTTATCATGTTTGTTCCCTAATTTTACATATGCATGGCAAAAAGCATAGACCCCTTTTGGGTCTTTTCCCTTCTTTTCTTGGACCATGATTCTCGGTGTTCATTGGGGGTTCAACTATATTTTAGCTCCAATTTTTTTAATTTTCCCTACATCTTATCATACCTCCCAAACAGGTGCTGAATTACTGTTGATGTTTTTCTTGAGGTGCATTAACTGTTAGAAGAATCCATGCACTTCCTTAAGGACAGTTGATCATTCCAAGGGCATTAGGCAACTTATGAGGGACCTGTTTTATTGGGAAGCTGTCTCTGAAGAGACCCTGACTTCTGAAAGAACTTATGTCAAAATGTGGTCCCACTTTTTCTAGAGCAGTTTGGTTTTCCTGAAGATCTCGCCATACCACACAAGACACCTGATCTCTCCAGCAAAACAGAACACTCACACCTCACTCCTTACTGGGCTAGCCACCCAGTTTAAAAATCCTGCTTTAATTTCCCATGAAGCACCAGTACAAATATTCTCATTTATAATTTAGGTCAAGTAAAACATATCAAATACATATGTGAATATAAATAAATAAATAAATAAATATGTAAATAAATAAATAGATTGAACAATCACTCATTCAATAAATACCAAAACAAAGTAAGTGTTTTTTCAGGGAGATGCACACCCACTGCACCACCATGGGACGTTGGGCTTCATCCTCAAACCCCTGGTACTTATATATACTAACTACACCATTGTCACACAACTTGAAGGGTAAAGGAGAACTCCCTTTAAGGGGTGCAGTGGATTTATGCAGTTATCCCACTAAACCTATTAAAAATTTAAAAACTGTACACCTAGGAAATACAGAAGCAAAATTAAATCCAAACCATACCAGTCAAAAACACATAAAACATCAAGACAAAATTCAGCTAAAAGCACAAAAGCACCACAAAAGCTATGCAGTCCCACAAATGCAAACAAAATAGCTACACATGTTGCAAAAACATAGCAAATTAAAATAAAATAGACTTCCAATTAAAATGTGCCATGCCTTTACCTCAAAAAAACAAAACAAAAGGCCCTTATGATCTTGGGCAAATTTCAACAAATATAAGAAATTAAACCAGATACAACATTAATCATGAAAAGTAGTACAAGTGTCAGGCACCCTCTCTTACTGTCTTGTGGTTAAGTATGCTACACATTTTTGTTTGTTGTACATTTACCTTTAGATCTAGCTATTCATCCTAACTAAAGGTATAGCACACCCAAGAGCAATGCATCTATTAAAAGTTAAAAAAAAATCTTTTTCTTACCTTCCTTTCATTTTAATGAAAGAAGTCATTACTAGTTTTTTACATTGTCCCATATGCATCATCAGCTCTTACTAGGATAACAGATTTTCAGAGTTGGCACTTTTACTTATTTGGTGACAGACTAAGCCCAAGACAGGTTCCAAGTTTAAAACAGATATCTTTTATTTACTGTTGGGCAAACCAACCTGGGCACAGCAGCACACTGGGAATGTATGATTATGACACAGAAACTGATAGTTTGCATATGAGATTGATGTCAGTCTTCTAGAAGACAATTAACATCTGTCAAAAACATACATTTACAGGTAAGTAATTGATATCAATTTTCATCTTAGATATAAACACTGTTCAATAGCAGTTTTCCTTCTTATGCCATTTATTTTGATAAGACTAAAGATTAGATTTGGATAAAATTCTATATACTTGATGTAGTGTGTCTGCTCACCTTCATTGAAGCAATGGTCCATTGTTTCCAGATACATAAAGTCAAGGTTACTTCAGAAAATTGATTCATCCCACAGAAAGGAAAATTTCAGAATGAGCTATTTGAGTCTACATTATGAAACAGTAAAGACTGTTTAATATATTGTGTAACACAATAATATGAATGATAGTTGTAGTCCTATAACTCCATATTTAAGAACAAGCACATTTCAATAAAAATAGGCCACTTGTTTTAGTCTTAAAAAATAATTCATTATTAGCATCTAGTGTAAACCAAAAATCATAACTATACTGTCATACCATTCACCTAACAGAAAAAAGTCACAATTTGACATTTACGATCATATAATTTTTTATAGGTTCATAGGTAAGTACTAGGCAAGGTGCCCTTGTGGGCCATTTTAAACCTAGCCAGTTTCCCTTTTGATGCTTGAATTAACCTATCATAGGTTCATAGGTTCATAGGTTGGTACTAGGATATTGGCCCTAGGGCCTGTACAAGCCAAGCCATAACAATTCCCTGGCTATTTCTTCCCACAATATTTACTTTTACTGCTCTACTTGACATGTATGGGCAGTGTATTCCAGACTATGGGGAGTCTCTGGGTCAGGAACCTATCCCTCCGACATGTTTTGTTCATTGTGATGACAAGGTTTAGGTCCCTAGAGCTTGTGGCTCTGATGGATTGGGGTTTCTTTAAGTGCAGCATGTCCAACAGCTCTGGGTTTGACATGGCCTTGTATGTTAAGCAGAGATTACCTCTGAGTAGATGATATGCGACAGAGTATAGCTGGAGTTTAATTAGTTGGTTAGCATAGGGCATCTGCTTTAGGCCTGTAATTCTTTTAGTGAGGTGTTTCTGCGGTCTTTCCAGTTGTTGCAAATGTCTTGTGAGGTACATACCAAATGGGGCGTTGTACTCTATGATGGGTTTAATGAGGGATGAGTACAGTGGGACAATGACCTCCTTTTTCTGGATGAAAATCCCTTAGTGATGAGGTGTGCCACATAGAAGGATTTCCTGACTGTTGTGGCGATGTGGTTATCGAAGGTGAAATCACTGTCCACCTGTGTTCCTAAGTCTCTTATCACACTTTCAATGTTTAGTGTACTGCCACTTATGTTGTAATTAATGGGTACATGTTTTTTCCCAAAGGGGATAACTATACACTTCTTGGCATTGAGCTTGAGCCCATGGCTCTGGCACCAAGCATCTGTTTCTGTAAGGCCCTTTTGTAGAATATCCACATCATTTGGGGATTCAATAATGGCTCCTAGTTTGCAGTCATCTGCGAACTTTGTTAGCCTGAGTCCCTTAGTGTTGGCCTGTACTTCAGAGAAGTAGATGCCAAACAAGAGCGGTCCCAGGACTGAACCCTGAGGTACTCCACTTGTCACTTGTCTGGAGCTGGATTTGGAGTCAATTACCTTTATAGTGTGGGTTCTGTCAGTAAGCCAGTTGGTAACCCATCAAGTGACGTAGGGATTTATGCCCAGCTTAGTAAGTTTATCTATGATTCCAGAGTGTGGGATGGTGTTGAAGGCCTTGGCAAGGTCCAGATAGGCTGTATGGACTGACTTACCCTCATCCACGGCTCTGTAGACTGATTCAAAGAAGTCAATCAGGTTCAGGAGACACAGTCGACCCTTCACGAACCCAAACTGGGTGGGGTCCAGTGTTTGAAGGTTGCCAATGTCTTTGTTTATAAGTTCCATGATAATACGTTCCATGGCCTTGCAGATCAGGCTCATCAGACTGTTGGGATGGTAGTCCCATGATCCAAGGTGGATCCTCCCTTGTGGAGTGGGATAACTGTAGCTGTGTGCCATTCAGTGGGCACAAAGCCTGAGGTGAGGCTATGATTAAACATGACACTTAGGTGAGGTGCCAGTTCATTTTGTAGTTCATGTAGTACACAGCCCGGGATGTCATCTGGTCCCGTGGATGCTGTATTCTTAGCTTTGGAGAGTGTGGTTTTTACCTGTGTGGCCGTGATTACCAGAATTTGGAAATCTTTCGGTATTGAGATGGGCCCTTTAGGGGGTGAGAGTGGGGGTGAAGTTGTCACTGAATTGATCTGCCAGGATATTGGCAATGTCTTTGGGATTAGTATATTTAATGCCATTCTGTTGTAGCTCACAGCAGATCTGAGCATTGCCATTTAGATTCTTGACATACCTATAGAATGCCTTGTGGTTGTCTTTGGAATTTTTGGCAATTTTATTTTTGTAACTAGCTTTGGAGGATTTTATGAGGGATCTCAGCTTCTTACTGAGGCTGGTAAGGGAGTTTTTTGCATCCTGGGATTTTCCTCTTTTCTGCAACAGTTTCTTCCTTCTGTTGTTTAGTTTATTTATGACAGGGGAACACTAGACTGACTTCCATTTTTTGGAGGAGAGCATCTTGTTTCTATTTGGGATGGCAGATTCATGCATGAGTAGATGGGCTCGTACAGTGCTTTAGTGTAGGATATGGCAGTCAAACTTTCAGTTCCCATCTTCATGGGTGTCATGAAGTTTGTCACTTCTGACTTGAGTAGCATGAAGTTGGCCTTGGAGAAGTTTTTTACGGATATTTCCTTACTGGGGGGTGGGGGTGGGATGTGGATATCAAAGGTGATTAGTTTATGGTCAGACCCAACCAACAAAATGGTGACCACTGGTGTGGAGCATTGATTTCCCATGTTGGTAATGACCAGGTCCAGGATATTGGAGCCCCTAGTGGGACTATGGATTAGTTGATCCAGGGCATTGGAATTTATGAATTCCAAGAACCGTTGGGCAAAGGTGTTGGTACACAAATAGTTTTCCCAGTTAATGGCAGGGTAGTTGAAATCACCCAGTATTAGGGTGTTTGGTTGTATCTTAATATTTTCCAGTATGTTTAGAAAGGTGTAGTGAGAATCTTGGGGCATGATGGGGGATCTGTAGCAAGCTACAATTTGGATTGCAGTCTTACCTAGTGTTAGTTGCACCTGGAGAATTTCGGATGCATTGTGTTGGACAACTAGCCTGGAGGTGTGAATATCCTTGTTGAATATGGACACTCCTCCACCTTTAGTGTTTCAGTCCTGGTTTGGTGGCTGTAAAGTGTGGTAAGAATTAAAGCCTGGTATTGCAGGGGTGCTCTCTGGAGCCTTGAACCAGGTCTCAGTTACTGCACAGATATCGATGTTCTCCATTTTTAGAAGTGCCTCGAGAGAGTGTATTTTGAGGTTTAGACTTCTAGCATTGAGTAGCATTACCTTCAGATTTTGCATACTTGTACCTGTTACAGTGGTGGTTTTGTCCTTTGAGCCTTGCCTAAAAAAGGCACTATAGGGGTGGCAAGAGCCTTAGCCAGTAACCTGAATCCCAGGGGCAACAGGTGCAGACCATCTCTAGCAAAGCATTGTGGTTTGTTGATCATGTCATCCCAGGCAGAGAGATACTGGATCCCCTTTGAATGATACCAGAAGCTTAGCCAATTGTTGAAGTCAATCATTTTGTCCTTATACTGTGGTATCATTCTGGACGAAGGCAGGATGCTACTCAGGGCTAGGGTCATACCTGCCTGGGCCACATGATCTGAGAGCTCTTCCATATCTCTTTTCATGTAGTCCAGGGAGGTATGTCTCAAGTCATTCACTCCAACATGGACAATGACAGAGTGTTGTGGAGTGACTTGAGCGCATGCGTTAGGTGGTGGATCCTGGCACCCGACAGGCAGCTGACTGTAATTTTCTCCTTATTCAGCCTGGTGAGTGGGACATCAGTGTGCCTGACTATAGAGTCACCTATGACTAAAGTGTTTGGTACGTTGTCTTGCCTTAGGGACTGTTGTTGGGTGGCACACTGGTGTTGTGAGCTATGTGATACTTTGGTTGTGATTGGTGTTTGTTTGTGTTTCAGCTTCAGAGGTCCTTGTTGCTTGGGCAGGTTAATGTTAAGGGCCTCTGCATATGTGGGTTTAGCATTGCTATCTGTGTGTGTTGGTGGTGAGGGTTTTGAAGGGCTATGTGTTGCTTGAGGTGTAGTGCAGGTGTTAACCTTGTCCTCTTGATTGTCTAGCACAATCTTGGCTGGAGAGAGCTTTTCTTCCAGTTTGGCTATGGAAGTGCATCTCTCACAGGTTGTAGTGTTGGGTGGTAGGAGGAGAGGGTTGTCTGTGTACATGAGGCAATTGTTGCATTTCCCCAGTATGTCCAAATTCATCAGGTGGACAGGAGAAATCACCGGAAGCTAACCCTTGGACATGCCTGGTTAGGTGCTTTTTATCCCCTTACCTTGGCAAGGTACTTTGCAATTATAGGCTGTTTAGTGCCTATGATTAATTTCTCCTTATTAACAAGGAGAGATGAGTGCTTGTATCAGTTTAAGGCTTCCTAGTGTTTTCCAGCAGGTTTTAGAGCAAGTGCTAGTCACAGGGACTCCAACCAGAAAGAATTATAGATTGGCCTTACCCATCCCATGGTCAATAATTATTTATTACCCATAGTAAGAATAACTGGGATCATACCATAGATAATTTGAGGGGACCCATGCATGTGATAAAGCATTTAGGAAATGCATGTAGTATATTAGCTCATGTAGTATATTTACATTCAATAAATAGTTCATGGGACAGTCCTGAGGTAAATTTTCGGCTTCCTATCCATAGATCTGAGCTTCGCTTGAATATGGACAGGGATTACATTTATTTTAAGTGGCTGGAAAGTTTGTTCTAGACAGAGGTATTCTCTGTGAGATATACCTGTCCCTCCATATTATTCTGTTGATGTTGCAGAAGAGGGTTAGATCCCTAGACCGAGTATTGCTGAGGCCATCAGACATGCATATATACTTTTTATATCTCACATGTCTATGTATTTCTTTGCACTATTTTCTTTGTAGAAACACTTTCTTTAAACAAGGTAATCATACATCATACATTGGATGTTACATATTTTATGTCAGTGCTCACAGACACCTTTATTTTCTGCTAATCAAGCAAGAATAATGGAAACAATCTAAACTATAAGAAGAAGCAAGTATTTAAAAAAATGTGAGGGCAGGCAGGTATACAGGTATAACTCTGCATCATCCTTCACTCATTATTAGCAGGGGGATACAATTAAATGGTATTAAATACTTAAAGATCAACTATAAAAGCCCCATAAGTAATTATATGGTTGATAGAGTATCATCAGACATACATAATGGCAACCAATAAGCTTCATATTAATTCCAAGAGTTCTTATTAGATAAACAATTCTTTCTTCTGTCCAATTCATCCATAATTTATATTATATCAAGTATACTTTGTACATGATTAGTTTTGTTTTTCCTTATAATGGTCTTCTTAGCCACTATCATTTATAACATTATGATTAATATTTTCTTTCTCATATAAGATATCAGGAGATCATATCCCAATAAAACAATATTTTGATTATTTCAATATTTATGCACAGCACTTCCCTTATCAGTTGAGTTAGTTCTACCTTAAACCCATACAGCCTTAGGCAAGACTACGATATATGCTTAAAAGAACCTAGACCACCCATTTCATACCCACAACACACTGGACCTACATGTTGGAACATCCTTTTCAGTTTTTTGCCAGATATAAAAATACTTGTGGACATATTTCCAAACAAATATTCTAAATCTTCAAGATTTAGTTGCATATCACTGCAATTGACAAATATAATCCCATGAAGCATCAGTTATTGTTATAACTATCATCAATCCCCAGCCTTGTTTAAGTTTCTGTCAGACCTGAGAAATAATACACGCTAAGGCCTTATGTGCTCAGCTAAAAAAAACTTTCGTCACTTGATAATCTCCGCTTATAGGTTCATGAGTGTTTACTAGACTAATGACCACAAGGGCCGTTTAAGCCTAGTCATGCATCCCAAATCTCTGACAAGTTCTGATACCCTTGATAAGTATAAGCACGGGCCTGGGAGATGAACCATTTACAGGTTACCTCTGTCCATTAGAGACATAAGTGCCAAACCGGGGATGAATTTCCGGTTTCCCATCCAATTGTCCAAGTTGCACTTGAATTGGGTTAGGGAGGAACTCTGTTTCACATGGATGGGAAGCCTTTTCCATAGATGGGTTAGTATCTGGGATACATACCTATCTCTCCAGCAGGTCCTATTTATATCACAGGCAAGGTTTAAGTCTTTAGAATGGATAACTCTGGTGCTGTTTGTTTTGTGGATATGCATGAGGTCCATTAGAGTGGGGTCTGGCAATGCCCTGTATGTCAGGCATAGATCTCCCCCTCAAAAGCCTGTAGGAGACAGAATAAAGGTATAGGGCTTTGAGGTGGTCTGCATGGGACATATTACTTACATCCTGTATTCTTTTAGTGAGGGACCTCTGTGGGCATTCCAATTGTTGGATATGCCTGGTTAGGTACATACAAAAGGGGGCATTGTACTCAAGGATAGGTCTGATGAATGCCAAATTCAGTGGAATAATAACTATATTGGACTTAGATACCATACCTTTGTTTATAAGTTGCGCAACATAGAACAATTTCCTCACCACTGTAGACACATATAGATCAAAGGCTAGATTACTATCTATATGTGTCCCTAAGTCCCTGACTACTTGGTCAACTCTAAGAGGTGTGTTGTCAATATGATAGTTACCAGGGATGGATGACTTCCCAAAGGATAATATTATGCATTTCTTAGCATTTAGTTTTAGTCCATGGCTCTGACGCCAGTTGTTTGTCTGTGTCAGCTCCTCCTGGAGAACATTTGTGTCAGTGTGAGATTCAATGACAGCTCCTAATTTGCAATCATCTGCAAATTTGGTCAGCCAGAGACCGCTGACATTGGCATTAACTTCTGAGAAGTAAATGCCAAGAAGGAGCGGTCTAAAAACTGATCCTTGAGGGACTCCACTTGTCACTGGCCTCTCTGTAGAGGTGGACTCCCCAGTTCTAGCTTCCTGGGTCTTGTCTGTGAGCCAGTTGCCTATCCACCGGGTAACATATGGGTTTGTACCTAACATCGTGGAGTTTGTCAATAATGCCCAAGTGGGGTATTGTGTCAAATGCCTTGGCCAGATCAAGGTAGGTAGTGGTTCTATTATTCTCATTCTCAAAGTAGGAGGTATGCTATTAGATACTTCAGTACCTCCCATTGATTTAGCTGTAACAAATATCATGTAGTATATTAACAAAAAACATATTTCTGTTGCACTTGAGCCCATGTTGTTGATTTATGAGAAAGTTATGCTTACTAACAAAAAAAACAATTGTTTTCCTCTTACACCTCTTCATTCCCATGTATCCTTGAAGACCTGTACTATTATGACTGATAGATAGTATCAAATTCAACCATTGTTGAAAGTCTGGCCTCAGTATTGCATTTATAGTAATGCCCATCATCTGCTTTGTAACACCAGAGGCTTCTGTCTTTTACAAAAATTAGATCACAGAGAGTACATGTATCCAGTCAGATTGTTCAGCACTAAAGCTAGTCAAAGATGGTAACTTCTTCTATTTATAATCATACTGACTCCAAAATTAAGTAGCATAGGAACTTATTTTAAGTAGCATAGTGTCATGATATTGATAAGAGTCAGGCATACTGAAGCCTCATTCTTTTCTAAAAATAATAACCCTATCCCATATAAAATTGCTCATCATATTCTTAACTACTTAGAAAAATTTTAACCTGGAAAGTATACAATAGTAAAGACAGCACAACTCTCTCATCCAGCCCTGGATCTATAATTTTTCACCATTAAAATAATTTTTCATGTTTCTTAACTCTCCATAAGTCTTGACAATCAAGTCCTCTACTGAACTCCACAACCAAATTCCCAAACATGTCTGCTACAAGTAAATGTATTGTTTTCTCACAACTACTTCAGAACTATAATTTACGGAGATAGTTCTTGTCTTTGTTTTATTGACCTTTTCCCTGGAAAACTTCCAGACTCCTCCACATAATAAAGCAGGTAAGGTGCATCCTCATTAATCGTATATCTTAATACATCACCTGAAAACAGAGATATCTTCATCTCTTCTTCCACTATCATGCACTCATGAGAACCAGATGCTCAAATCCTCACTACCAAGGACTCACAATACATCTCAAACAGAAGGAGAATCTGTGGCTCTTTCTGTACATTCCCTCTTTTCAATGCAAAAAGCTACTAACAGTTCAATGTGAATTTTAAACTTCTTTTAAGCCAATAAATATTTCTGTAATTAAGCTAACCCATGCATAAATCTAGAGGCAAAAATATCTTCATTGTAAAATTCCACTCCACCCAGTGAAATACATTCTCAGTACCTAAACTCAAAATCACCAATTCTGTCTGTTCACCCTGAGCCTCTTTCATTAATGATCATATTTTTTCAAATTATTATCAAAAATTTGTCTACCAACTACAAACCAGCACTGATCCTTTTCCATCAGCTGAGGTAATCATCTTGCCCATCCTTCTACATGATGAGCAAAAGTAACTAATAATTGTGGTTTAACAGCCATATAAGCATATATGAAGAAAGCTGAATTGGACCTTCACCTTCCATGGATATAAATGACACTATTGATTTTTTTTCTGGGAAGGAGGTATATCTTTGTTCTACAAGACTAAATAATTAAACCAAGCGTGTAGTTACTGGATCATCACCTCAACTGATATACCATCACTACCCAATGTTTTACCTGAAGTTTATCTCTTTAATGCATCCCAAACCTCCTCACTAGTTACTGAACTAATCACCATGTTGACCTGCTCTGTAGCTACCCTGGACAAAACCAATACCTACAAATATGTATGTATAACACAGTCATATTCTTACTACAATCCCTGTGATTCATTAACACCTACACTAAGTGTACACCAAATGTACACTGTTCTGAGTGAACAGACAACACAAGAGTAACTCCCATCTTTTTCCTCCTAATTTCAGTTCTCCTACTGATTTTCTTGCAGCCATAAATATCGAGGGGGATTTACAAAAGGTTAGCACAAGGTGTAGACTATGTGTACACAATGTAATCTTTCTGAGAGACTAGAAAGCACAAAAAATATGATAGGGATGTTCTTGCATACAGATCATGTACACATGGTGTACAGTTAGTGAAGGCAGTAATGAATCGGTCTATACTGAACACAATATGCCACATGAATCTTTAAACTTCTCTGCTGTAACCACCAGATCTCTGCAGAATATTGTCATTGTCATCATTGTCTTCTATTATTCTTGATGATCTACACTGCTGTAATCTCATATCTTATCTCTTAAGGCTTTACGTAAAATATATACATTTCCTGTCAAGGAAAGTTCCAGTTTCCTTTTTCAGTTTATCATTTTTTTCTCCTTAGTCATTTCCCCCTTGAAGAAATCTATTTTGAGGTTCAACCAACTCAACCTTTTAATTTTAAAATGTCTTTTTTTCCATAAATGGTCTATGCAGACTTTGACTTCTTGCCTCACTTCACAATTCAACTTATCAAATTCCACAACTGAAATGTTTTCATGCATTTGCATTTCACCCATTTTTAATTTCAAGCAATCATTTCAGCCACTCAACAGACATTTCATTTTCAAATATGGTGTCCCTCTTCTTAATTCCTCAAAATGTTTGGGTTTCTATTACTGTCACGGAATGGGCCCCAATCCTTAGTCACAGTATGATTAGAGATCAAGAAATTAGTATTGGTTAAGTGTTTGTAGTTGGAAAGCACCAGAGTTTCTCTAAGCTAGTCCCCTTCAAATTACCCAAAAAACATTCTAAAGGTGCTTGATCAGAAATCACAGTTACACAGGTCCTCACTAGTTTAAGTAAAATACATTCTTAGTTATAACAAGCATGTTATCTATCTGACATGTAGATTTAAATCCTGAAGAATAATAAGTATACAGTTTATTGCTAGTATGACAGCTGAAATGTCTGTTAGACTCAAGACCTTACTATAATATCCCACATATCCTACCAGTCGAGGAAGCATAAGTAACTGTATTCCAGTCTCCTATATATATTGCCAAACCTATAAACAACATCTTTCTCATCTTAGAATGAAGCTCCCTTTGTGAGGTACTGTGAGGTGAATAAGCACTACAAATTGAAATGAGTAATGCTCTAATATAAATCTATTTTATTTTTGCCACAGATGGTTATGTGAGTTAGACTGATCTTCTGCAGCAGCATGGTCCTCTGCAAGCTCCCATTCTTCTCTAGCTGTCATCCTGTAAACCTAGTATGCCCTAGGGCCTACACTGCCAGTCCTTGCTCTTAAATCGGTCAGTACTGGCACAGCCATGGGAAGCGAATGTTCTGAAAAGCTGCCACAGATGCTTGCAGGGGTTGGATTGTTGGATAGGTCCTACCCCTTGACAGTTATCTATTAATTGGCCATGGCATGCAATGAGTTAAGGCCTATATACATCACTACTTCCTTTAGCAGGCAGCAAAACTTCTCAAACCTTGATGCATGGTTAATATAGTTGTTCTGACCACAGGTCTCAGAGGGAGTCATAGAAAGTGACTTAGCCTACCAAACATTCACTGTATGTAAGCATTAGATATCCTGACCTGCATAAAAGAAATAGACTTATAAGAAAACAGAATATACATCAACAAACTAATATCATATAATAACAATAAAACTATCACAAAAAAAATTCAACAACACTTACCTTATTAAAACATACCTTCTGAACCAAATTATATGTGGTCCATTCCATTTGAAAATTTAGATTCAAGCAGTCAAAATCATGTCTGTATGGCTACCCTTTGATAACCTACGTTTGTCAAGTATCAGTTTAGTCTTCTAATGAGGAATTTCACTTATCTGATGAACCATGTTCCCCAGTCACTCCAGCAACAAGTTTACAGTGGTGCTCTTAACACCGCCTTAATAACCTAACTAACTCAATGTGGCATTCTCATTCAATTCCCTTACCTGTTAGAAAATGTTACATATTAATCATAGAAAACATAATACATACTCTGACATTTACAGTCACTAGCACCATTTCATTTTCACCCAATTTTTGTGACTGTAAAATGTTACCTAAAATATGCAATCCTGTGTAAAAGTCTAATATGCTTGCTATTCTATATGCAGACCCCAATCTAGCAGAAATATAATACTCTTCTAAGGAGGCCCCCTGGCAAACTGCAGTAGTCCAGCCACCCAGATGAGCTCCCGTGCAATGTATCTGACATTAAACAGGGCCAGAATCATATAAACAACAGTTCCAGCTAAAAAAAAAAAAAAAAGATTAATCTCTCCCCATGACTCACGTACACCCATATGAATACAAGGCTACATGAACAAATATGTTATAAAATATATCGACACAACCAACATCCATACGTTTTTATGATCTTCAAGAATCCATCTTGCTTGTTTATCATTTTTAATATCTGCTGCTATTGTGTCATTTTTTCCCGAAAACTTGGACAGGACTCCTGTTCCACAAACCTTTTCAAAATTGCATGTCTAGCCTTCCCACTCCCTTTAAGTTATGGTCTATCCAATTTTTGCATGTCTTTTTATTAGCCTCTGATCTTGAGGGTCTTCCTCTGTCTGGCCTGAATTATACTCCCTAATGAAGCATAAAGATTCCTTGGAACAATAAAAATATTAAGACCTGTAGTGATATGCATTCGAACAATGTTGGATGCAACATATAAAATTTCAATCTCTGCTGTCAACATTTCCTCATACATCCAGCAAATTCCTTTTATCCCAAGTCTGAGCACAAAAGTGATTCTCAAAGAAATTGTACTTGTATACCATTTTATAGAGTGTTGCAGGTTGCTACAACAATGTTAAAATTTAATTTTTAATTTACAAGCCTCAAAACGAAGCAACGCATACCTGACATAGCTGGCTGCAACCTTAGTACCAGGTACAGTAAATGATGACCTCATTCCATCTTAGTCTGGCTCTAAAGGAAGCCAATACAATTCATCACCTTCCATTGCATATGACATCCAGTCAAAATCTTTCTTTTTTCCAGTTTGGCAGTAAAATGAATGTTTTATATTAGGTCTGTCCTTTTCATTGGCTTGATTTTTTTTTAAACTGTTCAAACTCCATCATTACAGAAACATATTTTTTAAATCACGTATTTCTTGCTGCAGCTGCTCAATAGCTTTCCTATGCAAATTTAAAGCCTCTGCATGGACAAAGCCAAGCTCTACGCTAGCTCGATGTCTTGGTATGTCAGACAGGTGTGAACCATGTATGACAGACATGGCAGTTCATAGTTGTCATACCCGACCATGAGAACGGACTCTGCCAAGAGTTGCACTGGCATGTCCATGCCCATGGTCAGATGCAGTGCTGCTACCTGAATGTGACTCAGAATGTGACTGCTGGTTGAGCTCCCCTCATGAGGAGGCCCAGGACCATGACCCCATGGCCTGCCACATCTGGGTGTGGACAACTCAACCCCTGATGGTGCAGTGGAAGTAGTGTCAATATGGGAGCATGATCAGGCATGGTCATGCCAGCTAACAGCAGATGATGTGGCTGGTCTACACTCATGAGGATGCCGTCCCCTTCTGAGCAGATGTTCTGTCACAGACATCACCTTTTCCAATGTGTCATTCATCTGATCCATTGAATCAGTAACACAGTGGAGGCAGTTACACATGTCAGCCTGTGTCACATCTACAACCCTACCATGATGGCCCGAACCATACGTCAAGTGGCACAGGAAGACACAGCTAGATCAGATGGAGGATGGACAGCAGACCTCCTCTGAGCACCCCATAACAACCCTCCTGCATGGTACCTTGCCCACACTCTGGCTATGGCCAGAGCAATCAGGCTATGAAGCCACAATATTCACACTTCCCTGATTAACTGTCTCACCCTTCACCTGTCCAATACCTGAGGACTCACTGGAATGGGTTGGCGTATGCCTACTGGCTATGTCTGGTGGAATTAAAGGGGATAGATGAATGTCAATCTCAGTGTCAGATTCAACCTCTGCACCCCCTGACTGTGCCTCTGTTTGGTCACCATCATCATCAGAGCCTGCTGACACTATGACATAGGTGGCAAGAGTCATACACTTCCGCTGTCAGGATCACCTGGGATAATAAACAGCAAACACAGGAAGAAAATAACTACACTACTATAGTCAAATATATGCTAACAAAATAACACTCATACCATTACTACAGACAGTAGAGCAGTACACACAACAGTCCTGACACCCACACCACACATATGGATAAAATTATATATTTTGTTGAACTGCTCATCAACGCTGACAAAGAAGATATCTGGCTTAGCATGTGCAGTTGATGTTATGCTTCCCATGGATGATGGTCTTGGAAAAAGTTAAGCAAAAGTTAAGGACAACATCATCACAATTAACAGTAACACAAGGGGTTAAAACTTTTTGCCCTTTATATGTCCATTAACTATACTTTCAACAAGAACTTGGATAACAAGTACAGCCTAAGCCCATGTGTAACCAATCAGAATGTGTTGTTAACTGTAGCAATCTACAATTCCACCCACAAACCAATTTATTGTTAAATAGAACTAAAGTATTGCTGTCAATATTTTACTATACAAGACTATTTAATAATTGAAATACCTAAGCCCATCAGGAAGCTACTCCTGGGATATACCTGTTGTCCCTGAAACAGCAGCAGCACCAATGTCAAGGACATGCTATTCTGCATGTTCCTTGGAGCTGTCTGTATCCCTGACAGTGGACAGGAACTCTTCATTTGCTGCTAGTGGTGGCTCTGCAGCAGACCCCTCTGGTACCTATTAGTTCATGGGCCACACTGCAGCTGCTCTCCTCTGTGCAGATGAGATCATATCAGTGGCCCTATGCGCACCTGTCCTGCTGTGACTGCCTACTGCCTTCACATCAGCAACTATCTGTTGCTAAATGTGCATTCTGCCTGATATATCTCCATGTCCTCTCTCAAGCAGAAAGGCATCATGTCACCTAAAAGCTATCACAATGATCTGATTCTCAGGGTCACTGAAGGGATGTTTTCTGGAATTGAGATGCCTGGGTGCCATAGTCCTAGGTGACCTAAAACACAATAGAAAGATAATATACATAAGTATCACATAACTAAAAAAATACCTGTTCCCAGATAAAACAGAAAAGGTAGCATTTCACTATTACCCACTGGAGAAACATAAAACATTCAAGATATTGAAATATAAAAAACAAGAGTTGTGTGGTTGCAACATATTACATTCACACAAAAAGTAAGGCTGGATGCAAAACAAGGAGAGTAACAATAGCAACATATCCTTGTTTGTGCCAAAACGGAAATGCAGCTTTGCACCCCCACCCGCAAAAGAATAGGCAAATGACACATTTTGGTAGTAAACCATCAGTGAAATGCTAAATGTGCTGTCAAATGAACTGTCCTGAAACATGTCTACAGGTTTAACATAGAACATTCCATTTTAAGCTATTGCCTGTCATTCATGTAAACCTGTGAAATGCCTTGCCGGACATATCCATGTCATCAGTACATGTTTAAGTAATGTAGCATTTGCTAATGAAGATATATATATATATATATATATATATATATATATATATATATATATATATATTACCAACTTTTTCTTAATGACATTTTAGCATATGCAGTATATAGTTGAAAATGCAAGCATACCTTCTCAAGGTCAGTAGTCTTCTGTGCAGATATATCCCAAAGTAATAGCATTTGCTGTGCTCTCCACATAAACAAGTCATTTCACCTTCAGGTTGCCCAGCTGCATGGTAGCCTTTTTATGGTGTAGATTCAGGGCTCTGAGCATGGTGAAGATTCAAATCAAGTGTGAACTCATTAGACTTGCTGAATCCCAAATACTTGGCTCCATGTCACAGATGTAAACATAGTGCAGGCACTCCCTCAGTGTTTGTTGCTAATGGATTGCAACTGTGAATGATTACTGGTTGGGAGAAGAAAATACAACAGCAATACAGACTGCCCTACCTCAAGCAAGTGTGTCAGGTTAGAATTACAAGGTGTAGAAGTAATTATATCAAGCTTTGAAAAGTAACTAAGCACACAATTCAGTTTCTGTTCATTAACATCCAATCTCCTCTTCATTTGTTGGCAACTGCATATTATTGCCATTTATATCCTCACACATTTTAAGGACACTGATATAGAATGCACGTTCAGATTATTGGTCAGATAAGACAAGAATGCAAAACAAAGAAAGAAAGATAAGACAGAGCTGCATTTTTGCAAGCAACAGTCATAAATGGTTTTGTGATCACTCACTGCACTACATCCAAAATTAATGCATGTACAAATAACTGACATATGGTTTGTTAGTACTGTGGATGATATTGCAGTTGGTTATATGCAGTATGATTTCAGTTCCCTGCTGCAAAGCTGTTTGTGTGGCAAAGAGGGATAAAATACCTTTACTGGGTTCTGAAGGTTCATTGGATTAAGAGTTCAGCTCCGGACTTATGCAACAATATTTCATGTGTACTAAGAAACATTTTGTGGTGCTTATTTCATAGATTGATTTTCTTCATTTCAAATACTTTTCCTTTTTTTTCCCCCTTTTTTGCAAGTGTTTGCATGGTGCACACCTTAGCACAAACAAGGGAAACAGAGAAACACAATGAATGCTTATCTCATTTGTACAAAGCTTAGCAGTGTGCAAAACTGGAGTAGTGGCCCACACAGGAAGCAGACAGAACCCCTTCAGACAGGGAATCTGTAAAAGTGTAAAGGTCTGAAAGGATAAATTGTTGCATTTTGTACTTTCCATCATGCAATGTCGCTAAGCTACATTGCTTAGTATTTAGCAAGGTTCCCTTATACCTGCAGCCATCAAACACCTGCAGACAGGATGCAGACAGTCAATAACTGAAAACAGATACTTTCAATTAATTCTGTGGGGCATCACCCAAGCATGCTGAGTGTCTCTGCATGGCAATAAATACACAGAACTTAAGAATGAGTAGGAAATTATGGAACTGTTATGTAACTACTCCTGTGGCAGCAGGTGTAGGTGTAGGGCTGGAATATAGCTAGTCTTGGGTTCTAGCATGGGGTGTGCAACCTATTTTAGTGTTGTGACAGTTTACAGCACTGACTTGGAAACTATACAAGTGTCATTTCAACATTCTTGTGACAACAGGTGTTAAGTGTAGGGCTGCCATACACATGGTCATGTGTTCTAATACAGGACATTCCAGACATTTTTACTGTTGTTCCATTTCCTATTATATTCACTCTCACTTATAACACTTTAGATAGTGGAGCTGATATGAATTATATGTATGAGGGATAAGGCACCTTATTGTGTTTTCAGATGTATGACTGAGGGTATACTGTCTACTATATTTCTGTAAGTATAATTCTGCTATCTGGACTTGGATGGTTTTCACAATTAAATAAAATACATACACAACTGGATCTATACACAAGAACCTTGTCAGGTCATACACATACATGTTTAACACCTCAAACTGCCGCCTGTATTTATGCATGATTCCTGACAGACCTCTCAACTATACCGAATTCTTCGGTACTTACCGTTTTTGAAGGCAAAATATTGGGGTGCCACGAATTCACGCATGGCCCTTTTAATTTCCGAGTTTCCCTGTCTCTTTTTGTGTGTTTTTTTTTTTTTTTTTTTTTTTTTTTAGTACTTTACCACTTTAAAGTTTTGGCTGATGTCATCACCAGCCTCTAGGGGCGTGCGTGATGACATCAGCTACTGCATGTTGGATCCAGAGGGAAACGGGGATGGTGGGCGGTTTAACAGGTAAGAGTTTGCTCAGTTTGATTCTCTGGTGTTCGATTTGACTGTTGCCACACATTATATTATCATGCTACCTTTATTTATTTAGTTAAACTGGCCTTATTTATGCTTGCCAACTAGTTTGCTTATCTGTCAGTAGTTCGACCGTTGCTGCTGTATTTTTAATGTCCACAGCAATTGTTGCATTAAATTATATTAGGGGATGTGTTTGCTCACTTATTTATGTTTTATTTAGTTTGCTATATGTGCTGACCGAGTTTGCTCCACTTATTTATGCTGGCTTTAGCTTGTCCAAAAGTTTACTACGTTTGCTGGCCGTGCTGACTTTATTTAAATTGAGTTGCATTCAACCGTTGCTGACACATACACATGTATTTATGCTGGCTTTATCCATGTGTGTGAAGAGCATGGCTGCATTCATATTGCTGGCTTTATTTATTTTGTCCGTGTGTGAAAAGCACAGCAGTTCCATGATCATAGATATTACATTTATGCAAGCTGAGTGGTGAGTTTATTTAATTTGTCCTGTGTCCACAGCAGTTGATTTAAGTGGAGAACATGGCAGTTGCTTTATTTGTTGTTAATTTGTCTGAGTTACATTCAACTGTTGCTGCCGCATTTGCATGTTTATTTATGCTGCCCTGAGAGTTTGCTGGCTTTATTTATTTTATTCATGTGTGTGAACTTGAAGAGCAGAGCTGCATTCTCATTGCTCCCTTTATTTATTTTGTCGTGTGTGTGAAGAGCACAGGTGCTTACCGCTGCACCACCGTGGACGCCCTTTAAACTTTATGTATGAATAATTCCCAAAATAAACTACATTACTATGTCTGTCCAGATGGATTAGATATAACACTCTGGTGCAGATACTTTAAGGTAGTTGCCAATATGCGTACTGGAAAGCTTGCACTAAGGTATCTGATGAGTAAATAGGCGGTGCTTACTGGAACATGTGTAACAATCAATAATGTCAAAAGCTGGCATTCCAAACTTTTTCAGAAAGTGCGTTCGCGTGCAAAACACGTTCTAAGTGAAGCATTGTTCTACTCCCCTCCCCCCTGACTTGGGACGTCATTCATCCTTAAGTTAGTATTTTCATGCATACAACATTACCCAATTCGCCACCCTCGTAACTCTACTAGCCATTTTGTTTTTCCACACTGACCTGTTTAAGAAAGTAGCAGTCAGACCTGCCAGTATAGCAGCAAATAATAAAGGCTTGGTAAGCCTTTTATGAGCAGACAGCTTTGCTTGGTTCATGGCTTCACGCTACTCATGAACGTCAGTAAATTGTTCACCAAACTCAGTTTCCCAAAAATAAACACAACCTTCACAACTAGTACACAAGTGACACAATATCCTGCAGAAACATAAGTGCTCATTATGTTCCGGCAAGGGTATACAGTTACCCAGGCAGAAACTTCTCTGGAGAAAACATGTTTCCCCCAGAAGAACCCAGAGATAAATGTTTGATGCATGACCAGAGGTGGATCTGTATCTTGTTGCAGGTATTGGGAAAAGAGGCAATTTTTAAATCGTAGAAATTGTAGTGTGTTTTATGTTCTATTTTTCTATTTCTATTCTATTTTTGTTATTTGGTTAACATGTATTATTATATCTCTCCATGATCTCATTTAGAAAAGCTGGTTGTAACCAAGAAGTTGTTTGTCTTTCGGCTTTTTCCCGGTAATTAGAAGTAATGATAATCATTACAGCTACGGATTTCTTTTGCATTTCAATACGTGTGATAATTGAGTCTTGTTCTGTCAACTTTTTAAATCCGCAGTGCTTAATTTTAAAACGTGTATCATTTTGTTTTTGTCATTGTCCATAGTTTTGGAGATTATAGCTTGATGTTTATGTTGTGTCCGTACATCTCAACTGTTCAGATTTGCCTCACATTTTTGTTCTGTTCCTCATGAAGTTTGTGGTTTTCTGACAAATCGCCCAATGATTGAAGTCAGTAAATAATGACAAACATTTGACCTTTAGACCGCACATCCGTCAGAAAATGCATACTAACACAAATCCTGATATTCTAACAACTTTACAAGTTTATTCGAATAATATTTAAAATTTGTTTCTATGTTTGGACCTTTGTCCCACCATTATTTAGGCTTTGTCCAGATTTCTTTTGCTAAGAGATTGAGGGCTATGTTTGAGCATCACAGTAAAGTGACTTACTTGTAGCAATGTAACATATGCCAGATGTACAATTTTAGAATGGAATTTAAAAGCCCAACCGATACGCATGTTATGTAATTTAAACTTGAATTTAACCTGCCTTTGAAAACTGACTGTTAATATGTAACCTATAATACTGTATTTTGAAAGCTAATCATACAAATACAATGCCCCCATTAGTTTTCTTAGATTTGCATTTGGTAAACTTTATTCTTCTTGAGCAACACAACATCTGCTTAACAGAGAAACAATTTTTCCTGATATAACTCATGGGTCAAACCTAACTCCAACCATGAGGATAAAAATGTGATCATCCTTTAATCTGGGAATCCCCTCTTTGACTCTGCTGTAACAGCATATTTAATAAGCCATCTTGCTTATTATTGGATTTCACAAATCCTCCCTGTAATTAAATAATTTCATGACTTAACAGACAGTTTATCTAGTTTCAATTTGTGTTCCTGTATGGAAAGAAAATGTGTTAAGGATTTTACTACTCTGGATAGCATGGTTACCCACAAAAAAAAAAATCTTTAGGAGGAGAACTAAACACAGTCAGCAGCTCAATTGGAAATTGAAGTTGAAATCATTGTACCTGCCCGTAGTCAACATGTAGAACAATTTGACAGTGATTACTTTTTTGTCTGGTATAATTGTTAGTATTGTTTAACAAGTGTATTGTAGTATACAAGGAATATAATTTGAATAAAGTCAGGAAGATGTGTCAAAGAAAAGAACACATGCATGTTTCTTGTTTTGTGTGGAAGGGGCCAATGATTTGAAAACAGCCCAAAGGTAATCTTTATCCACCACTCAACCAGATGCATTTTCTTTTAATATGGTTTGGGTTTCAATGCTGTTTCAGTGAATGTAAGTTTCAAGGGCAGAGAAGTTTTAATACCAAGCCTACTTTTATTGTGAGACAGTTTATCTTTGTTTACCAGATGTCTATTAGTGCCTCTGCATTGTTGTGCTGTATAATGTAAAAATAAAATCCAAATCATTGTAGAAGTAAAGCAGTATGCACACATTAGTGTTTATGGTAAATGGGGTGGAATAGCCAGGTAATGGGACATTGGAATGGCTGCAGGAGGACTCTAGTGCCATATTTTGGTTGTTTGTTCTTCAGTTTGTGTTTGAAATTTGGTATCCCACAATTCCATCGGAGTGGGTGTGGTTGCATAATTATGTATGCAAATTAGGTGTTAATCAGCGTACAGATTTGTAGCTACTTTTCATGGGCCTTGTCCAGATTTTTGATGTTTCCAGGTTGAGAGGTATGATTCCTGACTATGTCTGAGCAGCACTTCTTCTGTGGCAAAGATGGAAAATCACCACTGTGGAAGAAAATGTTTTGTCCCTTATGCCTAGGTTTGAATTCCACACTAAAAATCTATTTTATCAGTGTATAAAGCCAAACAAAAATGGGTCTGGTCATGAAATGTATGCCCCAGTGCATATCTGCAAATTTAACTCAAGAGTTACCTTGCAATTTTCAAAATATATTTCCAAGCTATAGCTGCAAACACCCCTCAAACTAATGTCAAGTGTCAGATTAATCTTCCAGTTTGAAAAATTGCTTTCCACCTTGTCGGCACTGCTGCTCCCCACTTAACATTGTGCAGATGGGTTTGTGCAGTACCAGTAAATGAGATAACAGGAAGTGGCAGGAAATCATTAGTTGACATTGCTCTAGTTCAGGTATTAGACATGTCTGGAGTTAGAGGGAAGGTGTCCATACATAGGTCTCCATTTTGCATGTGTCGTCTTGACATACCTGATTCAATCCAATTGGCTATACAACATCATGATGTTGTTGTCACCCCTCTTTCTGGAGGTGACATTCCAAATTCAGCTAATATTCTACAGATATTTTCAGTGTACACTGTTGAAGAAATGGATAGCTATGGTTCTTTCCTACCTCCCTCCTGCACATTCATGTATTGCTTTCATTTTGTTGTTTCCTCTGCTTGCTCCCCATTTCACCACTTTCCTATCTACCTCATTTTAACACATATAATCTGGTCAAAATATAGAATCATACACAACACACAAGTACCAGAAAAAGTAATGGATCCCTTCACTTTTTGGCTTCCATGTTTGTGCTGAGTTTGGCATTGTGCACCAACACCAAGCGACAATAAGTGACTCTACAGTGCTGTGGTTACCTTCACACAATGCCACTTAACACTGCTGCTAGGTCAACATATAGTAACACATAATGAATGTGCTATAAAAAATAATGTCATTGCATTATTACTGTTTATTTAAAAGCATTAGATGCACCTGAATTCAAACTCAGTATCATCTGGGCTCAAAAAGAAATATAAACACAACAAAATACACTAACTGGGATAAATATATCATTGGTGAAGATTTCAATACTGAAAACGATGAACCAATGGAATAAAACACAGACCAGGTGCTCATAAAAACTCCTTTAATGTAAGGTAAGTGCTTTCACCACAGCTTTGTCAGACCGTTAAATTAAACCCCATTACCTATTACAGTAATAGTAACAACAATTAACTTCCTTCCTATTAGAAAGCAGCACAGGGCACTTTCTAAATAATAATATAATAACAATACAAAAACATAAGCAAAAAAATTAAAAAAAAATATATATATATATATATATATATATATATATATATATATATATATATATATATATAAAATACATGTTTTAATTCCTAAGACCTTGTCCTTTCAAAATGGGCATTAGAGAAATATTCTCATTCAGCCCGCTTCCCTGATCAGTCCTTAATCTAATGATACACCTCACCTCTCTCTGGTCTCACTAAAATTCCTCACATCACTTTCCCATATACTGGGTTGTATCCTATCAATAACCAAAAACCAAAAAGTGTGTAATGGATTAGTATTCATAGTTTGTTTAGACAAGGTCTTAAGACTACACTATAGAAATTAATAACAAATGTGTGATATGCAATGCACATCAATCTGGTAATGGTAACATGCAGAATTAGAACTATCTTCACAGTTGAACAGGCCTACTCATCCATTTCATGCAGGCCTCCCAACATCTTCTCTCCAACATTCACTGCTGATGTCATCCACTATAAGTTGTCCTGCAACCTTATAAAAGGCAATCTTGGCCCATGGTGCTTGTGGTAAGTACTGAGCACTGTAGTCTGTGTTTTTAGATTGGTAGGGTTTCTGTTCTCACTGTAGAAAATCTAGGGGGTGGGTGTGTACGTGTTTATCTAGCTAGAAGAGCATAAGTGTGTGTCCTACAGTTACCACTCCAATCCCATAGATTAACACTATTTTGACACCTCTACGTGCCTATACATCCATTTCATGCAGGTTCCCATCATCTTCTCTCCAACATCCACTGCTGATGTCATTCACTATGTATTGTCCTGCAGCCCTATAAACGTCAGATTTGGGCAATGCCACTTGCCTTAAATACAGAGTGCTGTAATCTATGTACTTAGAGAGGTAAAGGTTCTGTTCTCGCTACAGTCAACTGGTGTGTGCGTGTGTTTGTTTGTGCACTTGCATGGCATTAGAGAGAGAACCTTTTACACTAGCATGTGAGATACTGCTATTACCATATTCTCCTCACCAGACACTGCTGATGTCATTACCTGTATCTGGTTCGTGGATGTGCACTATTCCCATTAGGGCAGAGTCAGAGACTGGTCAGGAGGTCAGGAGGTCTGGCAGAAGTCACCTCATCCTATACGATACAGATTACAGTGACATGGCTTTCAGTGTACCACATACATCATGGCATGTTTTGTAGGCCCTGTATTTTATTGTTGAGAAACCCCTGTGGTCTCTCTGGTTGCTGCATATATCAGGTGAGGTACATGAAAAAGGGAGTATTATACTCTATTAGTGTTCTGATGATGTTTGAGTACAGTGCTGTTAATAATCCTCAGATCTGAATACTATGCTGTGACTTATGATGTGCACAACATAGCCTTTCCATACCACTGTGGACACTTGGTGGTCAAAGTTCAGATTGCTATCTAAGTATGATCCCAGGTCTTGCATCACTGGGTTTCAGCATAGTGGGAGTGTTGTCAATGCTTTAATTAGCAAGGAATTCCACTTTGCAGAAGGACAAAATAAAGGCACATGTTTGCATTTATTTGCAGACCGTGTGGCTTTGGCACCAATGATTTGTCTGCGTTAGCCCCTCCTGTAGTATGTTATCATCATTGGTGGACTCAATGATTGCACCCAGTATGAAAGAATCAACAAACGTGGTAAGCCAAATGATGTATACTTTAGCCTGAACTGTCGATAAATAGATTCCAAACAGTAAAGGGCTAAGCACAGATCCCTGGAGTATGCCAGTGGTGACAGCTCTACTGATATAGGTTGATTTACTAACTTTCACAGTATGTGTTCTGTTGGTGAGCCAATTGCTTACCCATTTAGTGATGTAAGGGTAATCCCCAATCTGGGAGACTTTCTCAATGATACCTGAGTGGGGGATTGTGTCCAAACCCTAGGCCATATCAAGATAGGCAGTATGTACTATCTTACCTTCATCCAGGACTGTCACACAGAATCAATGTGCTGTGACAACATCACAGATCTTTGATGGCATGACTCAACACATACACCTTTCTGACATGGTTGAATGCACACTTTGACACACCCACCACACAGATTATGTTCCTGTAAAAGGGTGTACATCAACATGCATCCATCTGAGTTTGGGGGGGCAGCACCTGATGCATGTATGAATAGACACATTCGGACTCTCCTCATCTGTGAGGTAGACCAATATGTCATCATGGACCTTTTCTAAATAGACACTAGTAATATCTTGGCTATGTGTAACAGATCTGTGTGAGCTGTTCTGTTACATCTGTTAGATGTCCTCAGATTGGTTTTCGAGGGCTTGCACAATGACAACACTTTCATCCTTTTGAACTTGACAAGCCCAAGGCATTTAACACAAATCCACACTGAGGTATTCTATCAACGCTGTCAGCTGTGGACATAAACACCTATATCATCAAGTGGAGAGACCAGTGGATGCCATGCATGACATCTAAATATGTTGAAATGTGTGAAGTGACCTATATCTCAGGTCCACTGATCAGGTCTGTACATCAGGGCTGTCTGCAAGGCCCTTTTCTGTCCATTATTTAAGTCACAGATGTCATGAATGACATACATATCATGCATTCAAACAGCTGTCTGAAGGACTACAGATTGTGGGCAATCATTGACTACAATTGGTATAATACAGACAATATCAACACACACCAAACATTGCTGCCACAGTCATAAAAACATCTGCAATGAAGCAAAAGTATGGGGGGATTTGTTATGTCATGAAAACAAAAGGACAAACCAAGGATAATGTAGACATCACACCCTATAATCAGACCAATAGGTATGTGACCTGTAGTGGTCACAGTGCTAACTATTCCCTTGACTGTAACATAAGTACTGGGTATGTGTAGGACATCCACATCAAAGACCATAATACCTCCATAGTTCACAGCCTTCATCACACCAATAACTGTGTGCAATGCACCCTTCTTTATGTACCTCCTGACACATCTTCCAGTGATGTGTAATGAAAGTATACCACCTTTGTCTCAGTGAGCTCTCACACAGCTTATTGGCCATACCTAGGTATTCTTTTTGTGGAATATGCATGTCTGTTTGATGGTGCAGAACCCCCAACAAGATGTTATACCAGATTCATGTGTGAAACATGCTCAAATGGTGCACACAGTACATACATAGCTTTTTCACAACATTGATGGCATGGTTAACATTTGTGACATTGTGGATTGTGCCGTATATATATATATATATATATATATATATATATATATATATATATATATATATATATATATATATATACCATGCATGCCAGTCAACTAGCTTGTGTTGTTCATAATGTCACATAAAGGTATGATAGTGTCCCACTTAACACCTCCATCAGATGTAACAGTGTCAGGACAGTGTGCGTGATTACCCTCATAGATTTCTGACATGTCATAATAGTTGTACAGTGTGTTTGTGCAGAACCATCTCTGATCACTCAGAATCAAATATGTTATGTCAGAGACATGGGATTTCTGATGGTATTATTCTGATATTATCCATGATTGCGTGTCCTTCTTTTACTGTTGTCCATGAGCCTTTACCTATGTCCCACTTGGAGACCTCTGCTGAGATTACACTTATATTCAGGCAAATCAGTTTGCACAGCTTCACCATATGCATCCCAGTTGTATGTCAGTTCCCTGATGGATGTCCTCTGCATTGTTTTTGTAAGAATGCTTATCTCACAAAGATGCCTTCCCCATTGTTATAGTCATCACATAATACACATTTTCACTGTGCAGTCCATGCTGTACCATATTGATATGTGATTGGTGTTCCTGCTACAAGTGTCTTCCATTGAAATGTCCTCATCTGCTGTATATTAGGTTGTTTCACCTGTCCTCTTTCCTTGTGTTCATTCCCACAAGTCCAAGTACCCTTACACATCATTTTCACAACTTCTGTACAGAATGCCTAGAATGGGATTACAGAATACTGTGCAGCGTATACATTATCATGTACTGTGTATGGAGCATATACATAAGTTTATGTTAAGCCCTGGTAATTATTATGGCATTTTGCGCAATCCTGCTAACCTATTGTGCTCTGAGGTAACCAGGTTTGCTATCCGTGTTGCTTTACACTGTTTCCTGGCAGGCAACACCCTTGCCAGTCATGAAACTGATCTTGCTTATGTTTAAACGTGATGTGCAGCATGAATATGTAATTAGCTCTGCTGTTCACTGCACATCACTGCGCAAACATGTAAACTCCATGTAGGCTTCGCGCGAAGCCTACATGAAGTTTACTGAATCCCAGGGAGGGACATTCAGAAGCGATATAGCTGAAACGCTTAATGTCCTTAAGGGTCCATTTGCATATATCCAGTGAGCCTCTATTACAAGAGGTTTAAGGTATCACACACTGAAAATTTTAGCTTGGCTGTTTTTTTTTTAGCTTTTACTAATGGGTTTGTCTGTGTGACCTTTTTACTGTTTGATTAACTTCTATTATCTAACACACTCCCTGCTGCTCTCCTGATGTATTATGTATGGCTTTACAACCGAATTTCCTTAAGTATACAAACTGATGGAATTTTGTTGCACATTATGGTCATATTGAAAGTCATATGTTTATTTTATATTTCACTGACTTTCAGAGATATTTTTTGTAAACTATATCTCCGCTGTGGCTTTCTTCTTCTTTTGCCTTGGTCTTTTTTATTGTGCATTATTCTACTTGTTTTGATTGTGCGACTTGAGTTATGACTGAAACGTCTCCTTGCCTCCTTCGACCAGTGCGCCTTCTTGATTAACAAGTGTAAGTAAGTAAGTAAATAAATAAAATCTTAAAATATCAAAACTGCCTGTTATGAAAATCTGAATGGTATACTAAAGAAACATGTTATTACCTGAAGAAGGTGTTATAAGCAATAGCAAACAGAATGCCATTGTTCTAAATCTGTGGTGTTTATTTTTCTACCTCAGCTCCTATTTGCCCATAGTTACTGAATCTTGTTGCATTAGATAAACATTGCAGTAAGCTAAGCCTAAGCGTTATGTGTTATATCCTGCCAAGATATGATTACCAGTCAGCTTTCAAAGCTTCAGAGCATCTTCTGCACACCCTGACCACTGTGGGGCTTTAGTAGAGCTGTATTAAAGAAGCATTTAGGGTGCAAAAAACTTCAGAGATTTTTTTGTCTCAAGAAGAGAAGTTAGAGCCCTGAAAGCAAAAATCCAGTATATGCAAATGATTATATATACATCCTAGAAATACAACAGAGAAGGGAGGGGATGGCTACTGAAAAAGTACTGCTATGGTAAGTTTTAGTAAATAATACCTTCTCCACAGATAATAAACAATATACATAAAGTTCATCATCAGATCACTACTGCAATAACCTAAGCTTTATGGGTAGATTGACAAAATTTAGAATTATATAATATATTATATTATATATACCAAGTTACCAAATCATTCGCAATGACAGACCTCACAAAAAAGGCTATTATCTACCCCTCCTCTTATACCTTAACTCCTAACACTAACCACATCCCACACTTTGCTAATGCTGAAATTACAATTGGTCTATTAAAAATAAACAACCACAACTCCATATGCATTAGAGCCCTCTATATTCCCCCAGGTGATAACATCAAAACACTTGAATGCATCCTCCCCTGGTTTTCCTCCACCATCAAACATGAAACCTATAACCTCAGTGATATGAACAATAGCTGTGCCTCCATTAACTCTGAAGCCCCTTCACACACAATCAATCTGTACAATTTTTCCCAACTTATAAACTCTCCAACCAGACCAAATAAAGATGGTACCTCCGGTACCAGCATTGACTGGATCCTAACATCATCATACCAACCTCATCCCCAATGCCGGACTATCTGACCCTCTCAGTGACCACCTAGCAGCTTTTGCCTACCGACTCCCCTCTCCTCGATAAAAACAGCACTACTACGTTCAACCTCACAACCTCTCCTTTTTCAACCCTTTAACTTTCTCAGAATGCCTAAAGCACACTGACTGGACCCCTCTAAAAACCCTTCCACTAGACAGTGCTGTATCATATTTCAACCAGTCATTCATAAACCCACTAAATGAGCAAGCCCCCCTTAGGACCAAACACATCAAAACCAATCCCTGTCCCTGGCTATCAAAAGAAACTAAACTAACGATGCACCAAAGAGACAAAAAATAGAAGCAATATCAGAAATACAAAACCCCCAACTCCCTCCTAGAATTTAAACAACTCCAGAACTCCACAAAAAAACTAATAACAAAAGACCGCAAAGCCTACTACTGTAAGCTCTAATCCATTCACACATCCAATCCTAAAAATTTCTGGGACTCCATCTCCTCCTTTATCCACCCTTGTAATAAAGAAAACCCCTGTCCAAACCCCAACCTTACCGACCTTGAAACAGCCACCCAATTCAACTCATTCTTCGTGGATTGTATTGCAAAGCTATCCACCTCTTTTCCTCACCTCCCCTCCACTCCCACCTCCTCATCCTGCCCCCATCCCCCAATCACTTACCTCCCTCCTCCCATTCAACCTAAAACCCATCCCCACAAATACTATAAAAACACTTCTCCTCAAGCTCAAACCCTGTCACAACACACTTGACAATCTACCTGTAACCTTCCTTAACTATCTGCAGACAACATAGCCTATCCCAGCTCTATTCTTATAAATAGGTCCATACAAGAATCCTACATCAAATCTATCTGGTGCCATGCTTACATCATCCCACTCCACAAAGGAGGCAAATACACAGACACTACCCATTTCAGACCTATTGTCTATCCTTTCTCCTCTTTCCAAGATACTAGAAAAAGCTATCCATGCACAACTCATGCCATACCTAACCCAAAACAATCTCCTCTCCCCTACTCAACACGGCTTCTGCCCTGGCCATAGAACTATGACTGCCCTCCTTTCCTTTCTTGAAACCATTAATCTAGTATGTGACTCTGGCAAATTCATATCTACACTGTTACTAGATCTCTCAAAGGCCTTTGATACCATCTCCTACACCTTACTCCTATCCCGACTCTCTGCTCTACATCTCTCTCCTACCACCATATCCTGGTTTTCCAGCTACCTGTCTGACCACCAACAAGCTGTCCAATGGAAAGCATCAACCTCTCCCTTCCTACCTACACCCAGCAGCATACCCCAAGGTTCTGTTCTTGGTCCTCTACTCTTCAACATATTTATCAACAACTTCCACCACTCCATCCCCGAATCCTTACTCATCCAGTATGCAGATGACTCTACTATCATCTGCTCACCCTATTCCCCCTCCGAACTCCTATTAAAAACCCAATTAGCCTTCTCCAAAACAGAAACTTGGATGCAATCCAATCACCTGGCCAAACAGCAGAGACCTCCAAGGCAGAAACACACTTGACCACCAAAACACAACACTAATCACGAGACACACAACTCTCCTAAACAGTGTGCCACTCAACCAAAGCCCCTAAGGCAAAACAGCATGTCCAACAGACTAGTCATAGGTGACTCGAAAAAGAGGCACACTGATGTCCCACTCACTAGGTTGAATAAGGAGAAAGTACCAGTCAGCTGCCTGTCAGGTGCCAGGATCTGCCACATAACAAACACATTCAAGTCCCTCAACAACAGGTACAAATATGACTCTGTCATTGTACATGTGGGTGTGAATGGCCTGAGACATAGCTCCCTGGACTACATGAAAAGAGACATGGAGGAGCTCTCGTATTATGTAGTCCAGGCGGGTATGACCATATCTCTGAGCAGCATCCTACCATCACTTAGAATGATGCCACAGTACAAGAAGAAAATGATTGATTTCAACAACTGGCTAAGTTTCTGGTGTCATTCTAAGGGATCCAGCATCTGTCTGCCTGAGATGACATGATTGATAGATCTTGATTCTTCACCAGAGATGTCCTGCATCTGTCACCCTGGGCTTCCGGATACTAGTCAAGGCTTTTGCCACCCCTATAGTGCATTTTTTAGGCAATGTTCCAAAGACCAAATTACCACTGTAACAGCTACAAACAAATGCAATCTGAGGGTCATGCTACTCAACACTAGAAGTCTAAATCTGAAAAAGCACTCCTTAAAATGGAGGACATCGACATTTGTGCCGTAATAGAGACCTGATTCAAGGCAGCAGAAAGCACCCCTGCACTACCAAGCTCTAACTCATTCCACACCTTTCGGTCCCAGAACTTGGACCGAGGCTCCAAAGCAGTGGTGTTTCCATACTCATAAAGGATGCGCACACCTCCAGACTGGTAGGTAGCCCAACATAATGCATCTGAGATACTTCAGGTGCAGCTAACATAGGGTAAGACAATGATTCAGGTCATAGCCCACTATAAATCTCCAGACATGTCCCAAGACTCACACTCCACATTCCTAAGGACCCTGGAGAATACTTGGGTCCAACCTAATGCTTTCATACTGGGTGACTTCATCTAAACCTCCATTAACTGAGAAACTACTCATGTACCAATACACTTGCAAAACGTTTTCTGGAATTCATTAATTCCAATACCCTGGACCAGCTCATTCTTACCCTCACTAGAGGTAGCAATATCCTTGACCTGGTCATTACTAACATGGGTGACCATTGCTCTACACCAATAGTCAACTCCTCCCTGGTTAGATGCGACCACAAACTAATCACTTTGGAAATCCACACCCCCCCCCCCCTCAAAGGTAACCACCATGAAAAACTTCTCCAAAGCTATTGGGCTCCTAAAAAACAGAGGTGGCTAAATTCACGGCACTCATGCAAATGGAGATCAGTTGCATGACCGTCGAATCATACACCAATGCACTGTATGAATACGTACACAAATGCATGGATCTTGCCATACCCAGTAGAATCAAGATGCTCTCCTCCAAAAAAAAAAGAAGCCAATCTGGTGGTCCTCTGCCATACACAAACTCTACAACAGAAGGAGGAAGCTGATGCGGAATAAGGTAAAGTTCCAAGACTGGAAAAACTCCCTTAGCAGCCTCAACAAAAGTTGATATCCCTCATGAAATCCTCTAAAGCTAGCTATGAAAACAGAATTACAGCAGATAGTAAAGACAACCGCAAGGTCTTCTACAGTTATGAAAAGAATCTCCATGACAATACCCCAATTTGCTCTGAGCTACTGCACAATGATACCTCCTATACCAAGCCAACAGATATTACCAAAATACTGGCCGACAGATTCAGTGCCAGCTTTACCCCCCAAGGGACCAGTCACAATACCAGCAGATTGCCAAGGACTCAGTATTACTGCTGCACAGGTTAAAACAGCACTATTCAAGGCCAAGAATACAGCTTTTTATGGGACCTGACAATATCCCTGGCTGTGTTCTACATGAACTACAGAGTGAACTGGCACCTTACCTGTGTGTCCTGTTGAATCACAGTCTCATCTCAAGATTTGCCCCTACCAAATGGCGCACTGCTACAGTCATCTCTCTCCACAAAGGAGGAGCGAATACAGATCCTGGGAACTATCACCCCATTAGTCTGATGAGTCTGATATGCAAAGCTATGAAACGCATCATCATGGACCTAATAAACAAGGATATAGGGAATCTCCAAACCCTGGATCCCACACAGTTTGGCTTCTTTGAGTCAGTCACCAGAGCTGTGGATGAAGGCAAGGTGATTCATACAGCCTACCTTGATCTGGCCAAGGCCTTTGATATCATCCCCCACTCAGAAATCATAGAAAAACTCACTAAACTAGGCATCGTCCCCTATATCACTAGGTGGGCTGCAAACTGGCTTACAGGTAGAACCCACAGTGTGAAAGTAGCTGACTCCAAGTCAGACTGCCAACCAGTCAAGAGTGGAGTCCCACAGGGTTCGGTCCTGGGTTCTCTCCTGTTTGGTATCTACTTCTCTGAAGTTCAGGCCAACACAAGGGGACTCTGGCTGACAAAGTTCACAGATGATTGCAAATTGGGAGCTATTATTAACTCCCTGAGTGATGTTGACATCCTACAGAAAGGCCACACTGAGACCAATGACTGGTGTCAGAACCATGGCCTTAAGCTCAATGCCAAAAAATGTATTGTCATCCCCCTTTGGGAAAAACCTGGTTCCCATGAATTACCACATCTATGGTAGTCCACTGAACACTGAAGGCATTATAAGAGATCTGGGAACACAGGTTGACAACAACATCTCTTTTGACCACCACATTGCCACTGTGATCAGAAAGTCCTTCTATGTGGCACATCTCATTACTAAGGGTTTTGCATCCAGGAAGAAAGAGGTCATTGTCTTCCTCTACTCTTCCCTCATTAGGCCAATCACTGAGTACAATGCCTCATTTGGCATGTACCTTACTAAACACTTGCAACAACTGGAGAGGTCACAAAAGTACCTCACAAAGAGGATCCTAGGCCTTAAACATTTGTCCTATATGGACAGAATGAAAAACCTCCAACTATTCTCTGTCTCATATTGCCTACTTAGAGGCGATCTCTGCTTGACTTACAAACCATGTCTGATGCAGCTCTGTTAGAAATGCTACATCTAAAGAAATTCCAATCCCTCTGCAGCACACACTTCAGAGACCTCAACCTCATTACCACAATCAACAGAACATGCTGGAGGGACAGGTTCATAACCCTGAAACTGCCCATTCTATGGCATAGACTTCCCATACATGTCAAGCAGAGCACCTCACTGGCCCTATTCAAGATAAATCTTGATGGCTGCATGGGAAATAGAAAATTCACCCCTGGGATCACTCCAGTGGCTTTACTCGACAGAGGCACTGGAAAATAAGGTCCGGTTGCACGATGCCAGGTTAATCCTATGGGCTAGGCTTGTAAAGGCTCCAGGGGCATTAGCCTAGTACACACCTATGAACCTATGAACCTATAAAACTAAATTAATGATTTTTACTTCTTCCAGAAAATCCAATATCAACAAGAACTCATTCTCAATACTTAGCCAGAATAACACCCCCCTTGAAATTGTTCCAAGTGCCAAGCTATTAGGCATGATCATTGATAAAGACCTAAAATTTGACACCCACATTCATTCCTCAATCACGAAAACCCATCAAAAAATTGGTCTCCTCTACAGATACAACCACGTCCTCAGCCTCTTCACCAGATAAACTCTTGCATCCTCCTTCTTTTTCCCCTCTCTTATGTATGGGACTCCCCTGCTCACCGATGCCCAGGTTGGCCTATGATCCAAACTCAAATCCTGTTACCACAAAATCTGAAAATTTGTAAACAATTCAAAAAACTCATTCTACCACTGCAACTCCCTCCACAGCCTGCAATGGCTCGAACTTCCCAACTACCTAAGATATCTCCAACTTACCACTGCCCACAAGCTCCTCTTCAAACCTGCAAACTGCCCCTCTCTCGCTACATCCTTAAGCCCTACATACTTAACCCTTCACTCAGATCTGAAAACCAAAATCTCCTACAAGTCTACAAACCCTCACGTCCTCCTGGCCAACTACTGCTATCCTGCTCCGTAGCTAAACACTGGAACTCTCTTCCCTCACTCCTATGCAATCTATCTATCCATAACAATTTCAAATCTCAGCTGTTCTCTCATCTGTCTTCCAAATGGGAATGCCCATGTCATGCTCCAGCTTAATCTCCCCTCTAACCCTGCCTCGTTTTCCTTTTCCATTGTATACAACACCTATAACCCGTTACTAATTATTTCCACCTGACTCCACTGGACAATTCTCCAACTGCACCTGGGATAATCTCTCCCTTACTATGGGATGACCTATTCCTTTTATAGATGTACTACTTTTCAAGTAATTATACAAAAAGAAAACGCTGTAAAATACCAATAAATCCCAAGACAGCAAACCAGTCCAGAAGACACCACCGTTCAAAAACTCAGCTCACAATGAGGTATCAAAATCCAACAAGTTTAATGACTCCACGAAAGAAAAGCACTAACGCCACAATAAGTTGCACAAACACGTTTTCATCGATAAAACGACTTCATCAGACAAATACATGAATCATACTCCACTTTAAATACACAATAAATTAACAATTAATTGCAGCAATGAAATAATCAAACAATCATACCTTAAAACTCCTGATTACATATTTAAAGCCACATACTGACACTTGTACATTGTGGGTATACCTTAAATAAAAATAATAATGTTTTACATTTATACCAAATGGTATTAAGTAACAGATGATATATTATGCAAAAATGTAATGTTGTATATAAAACATTTCTTACAAAAACTGATGAATCAACTAAAAATCAACTAAAAACATTTTTGGTTGTATAATACAAATTAAATAGTGTAGTGTAACTTGGTGTATATAAAAAACCAAAATGAGTTTATTTAATCAATTAAAAATAAAAATATAAGTAATATGTATGTATATATATATCGTAGTACTATTATATTCTTCCTGACTTGAGTTTAAGATGGGGTACTATGGAAATAGAGTAATTTAGACCCGGAAATTTGTTTGATTCTAAAAAAATCTGCCAAAACGTCTCTCTATGGGCTAATCTAGCCTCCCAGGGTCCACCCCGAATGTCCTTGGGAACAGATTCTATTACAAAAAACAAAAATCTGGCTCCCTCACATAATAGTGAATGTCTGTACAGTGCATTCTTGGTGTTAAATCTGCCCATTTCGTATTGATGTTCATATATACGGTACTTTAACTGTCTTTCGGTTTTACCGATATAAAAGGCCTGACAGGACTGGCAGACTGACAGGTATACAACTCCTGTAGAGAGACAATTGGAATATTCCAAGGCCTTTATAACTCTGTTCCTACTCTCCAAATACACATGATCATTGTGAATTATATATTTACATGAAGTGCAGTGACCACATTTATAAGTCCCTTTCCTCTGTCTATAAGTTCTTATTGTTTGGTCATTTTGTTCCAAAACCCTCTTGATGTTGAAACCTCTCCTAAAGACTGTTTTCAGACTTTTGCCCCTAAGATTGTTCAGGTCAGTTAAATCTTGAAATTGTCGCCATTCTTTTTCTATAATGCTCCTAATATGTCCTGCATTAGCACTATAATCAGTAATGAAGGCAAAATTACTAGGAAAAACACCCCCAACCTCTTCATGGGTTTGACTGTGGGCTTCACTAGTAACCCTCCCTAATATAGGACCAAATCTACTGGTTCTGGCTGCCTCCACTTCCTCCCTTACAGACTGAATCATACCAATAGGGTACCCCCTATCCAAAAACAAGGAAGTTGTTCAAGTAATTGTATACTTATTTTTCATTGTTCATTGTATACCTAATTTACTATGTTTAATTACTATATTTTATATGTAACATATGGTATATTTCTTGATAATGATGTTTATCTTGCAACATGTTAAGTTTTGCATCAAATTCTTCATTTTGTTGGAGCTTTTCTCCCTGTGCCTCCACTGAAAATGGGCTCATCATAGCCTAGAGGGCTTCCTCAGTCATCAAACTGAAATAAATAAATAAATATAGGAAGGAGAAAAGAACTTGAGAATCCAGGAGAACTTGGAGAATTGTTCTAGTAAACTTGTTCTAGACCTGGAAAAGGGAAACGTCAAAGCATAATGGGGGAGAAAAGCTCAGAAACAGGGTAGATTTTAAATATTACTTTATATATAATATCGGGTTACAGCTGAAATGGGTCAATAGACCAGTCCACTTACCTGATGAACAAGAATGTTGCCATAATAACAGATTTTGCATTAGCATGCATTTTCTGGATGATTTAGACTGAAACTTAAATGCAGAGGTGCTGGAAGCTGTTGAAGGGTGGAGGTGGAGGGCAAGAGGCACACTTAGGTATCTATAAGGGTGAAATTTTTAAAAGCTATTTACTACAATAGCAGAGGAAAAAGTTGCTAGATTACAGTGACTAACAAACCAACTGTAGCCAAAACAAACAGCAAGACTCATTGCAGGAGTACAGTTTCAGCAGCGGTCAATTTGTGAATAACAGGCATTAAAATGTACTAAGAAAACCATCAGGTTTGTGCTACATGGGACTGCTGTTGCATCTGATACGTGGAATACAGATCTAGGAACTACTTAAAAAGCCTCCACAGACAGTTGCCATCACAACTACCAAGACTCAGACAACTGCACTGCAATAGGCTATTTACAAGGATTGAAAGACTTTCACTGAAGTTCTAGAAACCAGACCACAGACCTAAGCTAAGCAGGACTCTTTTTGTCATATAATACTCATTTCAACTGCTTAATGCCATTTACAAACAATACTTTAGCCAAAGACAGTCTGCAATAGAGCATGTCTACCAAAGAAACAAAAGCAGATATCAAGACTAAGCGGAAATCTACCAAAACTGTGACCAAATCTACCCATGGCATCCAGTTACAAAGTTACCCCTGAAAACTATAAATGCCAAGTAGCACACTACATTACAGCGTAAGTGTTATCAACTGACCAATCACCATTAATATTCTAACTCAAAACCCAAAAGTCTACTAGGCATAGTAAACCAACACTTCAATGCTTTACCCAACAGGCAGTAATTGCAATGTCAACATGCTCATTTCCTCTCTATATCAACAGTAAGGTAAGGTAAAAAAATGCAACTCTTGGCACACTCTTTCAGATATAAATCAATAAAATAAAGCTACATATTATTTAAAATAGCAAAAACGTTTGTAATCTTCCAGCAAATCAATAGTCTTACAAGGCAGAAAGGAGTACAAAAGGCATACACAGATAACTCACCAATTCACCAAATGAGACCTGATCTCAACAGCAAATAGGGGAATATACACTGTTGCCATATGTATGAGCTTGTAATATCCACAGCCAAGGCAGCACTGTACACTGATTGCTTACCAAACTGAGGCTTTAGCCTAGAACACCCGATCCTTATCAATGGCTCTGTGAACCTCAGTGTCTTACATCAAAGAATTGCCTTTTAAGAGACTCTCTCTCTCTCTCTCTCACACACACGCACACACACACACACACACACACACACACACACACACACACACACACACACACACACACACACACACACACACACACACACACACACACTTCCCAAGGATGGTCAGAGAATTGTGCACTTTCACACAGCTTTTATCCTGGTAAGGTAGAACAGTAGCCAATGCAAATTATAGGAATACCCCAGTGGCAATTAATGCAGAGTGATGCACCTTGTAAATGAATGCCACAGCCGGAGAACCTAGAGAGCTAAATAATACCCCCTCCACAGTTAATAAAAAATACACTTATCAACATGAGCCACAACTTCTTATAAGTGAATAAATAAAACATCTCTTAGATAATAAAGAAGTTAGACAATGCTGATAGAAAATAAACATGTAGGGGCAAACACAGCTGCACAGACTAGAAATATAATTGTACAGATGGGGCTCTAAAAATATAGGCAGTGAAATCTTTCCCGCAAAAGTGCATGTTATCACATAATCACTGCAAAATGAAATTTTAGGTTTTATACACATTCCTTATTTATACTACATAAAATAAACAACTTTGGTTATCACATCATTAGTAAGACATCTTATAAATCAAACTTCACAGACAGTGCAGCTTTCTTTTTTAGGCACTACACTATTTTCATATAGCTTTACAAAAGTATTACAGCCTTAATTAAGGAACACAAACCATGTCGACATCACATTTTCAATCACGTTTTACTCTCATGGTATGACAATGTTAATGCTAAAGTACAATCGGAAGCAGAAATTAACAAACAGTTGCAATGAATCTTTAGTTTTGCATAACATACCTGATTTTCCTTGTATTTTCTCTGTCTTGTCTCTCTACTACCTCTGAAGTGTTCGGATTTCAAAGTTTGTTTATTCACTTATTTATTTATTTTTTAAATCAAGAAAACTGGAAAAATCCATAGCATATATTAATAGAAGAAAGTCTGGTATATGATCGATTTACAAAGGACATGCTGGTTGGGCTGACCAATCAGTGTGAATGTTTTTGAATGTAAATAACCTGGCATTGTATAATAACCAATATCTGAGTTTCAGACTTTAAAACTTCAAATCCTTCAGAGTGCTAATCCATTGTTCTACAAACTCAAATCTTTGCTAGATTTTGGACCTTTACCCTTGACTCCCATTACTTTTTTGGCTTTGAGTTTGAGAGGTATAACTCAGAGCTCTGATCAAAACATATTCACTGCTCTCAAACTGAAACTGTTCCAAAAACTGCTTTTTCCTTGTTTATCTCTTCAGACAATACAGATTAGTACAGTAAAACTGGGCTACTTTCAAAAAACAACTAAATAAATATAAATAAAAAAAATAACTGAAGACTTAAAAGTAGGCAAGAAACTTTAATAAACTTCTTTAACAGCACAATAAAAACAACCTTTAAACGCAGAATAAAAATCACACAGTACTTTTCATGTGCTTTTCAAGAAATTATTAAGATTTCATGTGTGCCTTTAAGAATGGGAGAAAAAATTGGGGTACACACCTTTCAAGTGTAACTTATTATGAGGAATATTCTCCATTTTGAGTCTTTAAAAAGTGCATGTTCCTCACAGTTTTACAATGAACCCATTTGTCACACATTTAGTGTTACGATTTATAAATGATATACTTGGTAAATATTACTGAATCATATTAGTTAACTAAAAATGCTTTATAGATACATTTTAATGATCCTGTGTGCCTCACAGTTAAAGTTGTTATAAATTAATTTTGCTGCATTGGAATTACTTCGGCTGATTACCATCTTTTTTGTGCATGGACTACCTTTATTGCTCTTGGAGCAGGTATTTGGGAATTTGCTTTGTGACTTTTCCAGCTTTGCTGGTGTAATTTGTGTTACTAGTTTTTACAAAGTGTTCCTAATTCTGTCCATTTGTTCCACATTATTTCTACTTTTAAGTGTTATTCAAGTGTCTTCCCTTCTTGCATTTTCTTTTGCCTATGGTGACTTCATACCTCTTAACCATCCAAAATTCCACAGAATGTCCAGATTTCTCCTTATATTTTTGTTTTGGTTTGTTACTCATAAAATGTGTGGTTTTCTGGCAAATTCTTAAAGACGGAATTGAAGTCAGTAAATACTGACAAACATTTATTTGAGTTTCAGATATCATATCCTTTTCTAATGTATGCTCATGCAAACTTGCTATTCTCACAACTTCCTAAGTTTATGAAAGTGATATTTAAAATCTGTCCATGATTTTGGTCCCTTGTCTTCGATTATTTTTGCTTTAATGTAGAGAATTATGGTGGTGAATGGAATTGTCTGACTGGGCACAGAAAAAATGATCCTTTTAGTTTAAAATGTTTATTTTCTTTTACTTTGTAAGCATAAACATTTAAAATCTACTTCTGATTTTCCACTGCTATCACTTTATCTGATTCTTACTATAAGAGGCTGTTTTTTTAAATTAATGTATTACTTTAGAATAAGAGCGCAGTACTTACATTTAAAGAAGCATTAAATAAGTGTGGATAGCTTTCCGGTTTGAACAACCTCAAATCTCCAAATTCTTAGCTGCAGACAGTGTGGTTAGTCTCAATTAAGGTTTAAAAACTAAATAGGAGAACTTTGAGTAATGCAAACATATATAAGGCAGCAAATGTGGCAGCATGGGCAAACCCCCCCCCCACACACATACACGCAAACAGAGCTGGTTTTGCTGTCTGCTGTAACTGAGCACATTTCTTCAGGGGGGGGTACAATTTTCACTTACCCCTTTTTCTTTCCTTTTGAAGCAGCAAATCCAAGGACCTACCTGACCTTCAGCAGTTTACTATTATCACCCATCCCTCTTCCTAGTCATTTGCATTTCATCTTATTAAATGTGTGCAAACTGCAGGCTGCCAGACTGAAACTGCATTACCTGACACCATGATAAAAAGAATATTTTTTTTACAATAGTCACAGCCATTAAGATAAAGGAATGGTCTACTGATAGCTCCAATGTATAAACTCCAGTTTTTGATTGTCAATTCAAACAGTAGCAAACCATAGTGTATCATTGTTTCTCTTTTTTTCTTCTTTTTTTTCCCCTCAAGAGGCAGATATGCACAAGTAAAAGTGTGTGTGTGGGGAGCCACTCACCACTTGACCTCTCTCACCCTATGGTTCTAGTGCCCTTGTTTATATATGTCACAAGGTACAGGGATTCATTCTTGGGAAACATTGTTAGGCTTGAAAAGGCTCCATGTGGTCATTAGCCTAGTAGTCACCTATGGACCTATGACATATACAATAAAATATGGGTTCCTATTAGGAGACCGAAGATGCATTCTTTCAAATGCGTCTTGGTCAAACTTAAAAGACTGAAACGGCAACATATCAAAGCGGCTTTTAAGCCAATTCTTTCCCTGGGAAAGAATTCGCTTGGCAGCTTTGTTACTTTGCCATTTTCAGCACTGTAGTGTGGTCTCGGAGTTGGTATATTTAAGTGGGGGGGGGTGTGGGGGCAAAGCCCCCCACTTAATGTAATGTTTAAAGTGTTTTGTTTTTTATTTTTATTTTGTTGGAACAGCGATTTTTTTCCATTGGAAAAAATCGCTGTTCTGACAGTTTGACATTGTAAGCTTTCGCTTACATAGGGTTGATTAATCATCGTTCGCTTTTTTAAGCGTTCGATGATCTAATATAGACCCTAAAATATAATCCTATACTGACATTTTCATATCTTTTTAAGTCAGGGGTTTGCATAATGGTTAAGGTGTTCACCTTACAGTCACAAGATGAGAGGTTTGATTCATACCTTGGGAAAATTGGCTAGGCTTAAAAGAACCTACTAAAGCAGTTAGCCTAGTACTTGTCTATGAACCTACATTATTCAGTCGCAACAACCCTCAAATATTTTTCAGAAAACAATACATTTTACAAGGAACAGACCAAAACTATAAGACAAAATCAAGGACACTTTAAAGATACCACTGCTCTTTTGGCCGCTCCAGGTGCTACCTTTTTCTGACAGAATAAAGGGCACGTATTTTTGTTGTCAATGTACTGCAGATCACAAATCCTTACCTTAAACTCTCACTGGAGACCCATTTCAAGTTCAGTCACTGCACTATTATGGGGACTGGGCTAGTGGAATAGGCTGAGTCTAGCTGGACTGGCTACTGCTGTTTCATTTGAAGTGAAAAGTGAAAAAAAAAAAAAAAAAGGTCTGCCCTGGAAGTTGGGATAAAACCTTATTGTTGCAAATAAATTACAAAGAAAAAGATTAGATCATGGAAATATGACTGTATTCGCCACATCACCCAGAATGGACCTCTTTTTCAGTTGTTAGACAATAAACATTTGAATAATCATAGTACCACCCTATTACTAAAGCCTGATTTACATTTCATATCCTCCACTCTCTCTGCTTGTGTGGAAGAATGAAAGAATATCCAGACAGGAGATAGAATGTTGCAACACTATTGTGTGCATGCAGGCTTGTGTATGTGCAGACTGAATACAAGACTACTTTTTTCTCGCTAATGCCCTTTTATTAAAAAAAAAAAACAAACAAACATATGCATTTTTCTACACTGCATATGCTTGCTGATGTCATTGAATTCATATAATAAGTATAAAAGTTCTGAAATATACTAATACTTATAAAGTTTTGTAAAGGAAACCTAGCCAAATACAAATGATGGACAAGGGTTTAAGATTAATGCTTCAATCATATAAATACAAGCAGAAAAGTAATAATTAAAACATGAATCATATATAAAAATCCATTTCAATCAATATGAAAAAATGTGTAGGGTAAATTATATTCACAATGTTGATCATGGGGTCCATCTTGTGGACAATAAATACATACATCTCAGTATATATCATTCAAACCAGAAATGTACCCTTACCCACACATTTAATGCATATCAAATTGAGCACAACAGTACTTGTGGCCCAGAGGCTATTCACTGAAAGGCAATATGCTCTCTGGTCACTGTACTTGCTCAAGAAAGTTCACAAGGATACTGAATTCACTACTGTTAATGCTTTGTGTATTTTTCAAATAAATAAGTGTGGAAACTATAGCACGCATAGCATGATTTATCTGTGCAAGTGCACCTGCGATAATTTTTCTGTAGGATAAATAGTAAATTGTTTAAATTAAGGATTACTGAATATTTTGTAATATTAGATGTAAGAAAGAGGCTAATGCTTTATACAGACCCTCTGTGGCACTTAGGGGTATTTTTGGTTTTGTCTAAATTTGAAATGGGCCATTGTCACCAGATGCAGAGATCCATTGCTGTAACCATTTTGATGATGATGGTGTGTGTGTGTGTGTGTGTGTGTGTGTGTGTGTGTGTGTGTGTGTGGGGGGGGGGTGATGATGATGTTGGAGATTGTGATGATGATGATGATGATGATGATGATGATGGTGACAGTGATGCAGAGGGATGTTGGTGCTACAGATTGCCTTTACAAGCACTAATAACTGTAAAGAAATTTGCAGCCAGCAGTACATGGAAGAGACAAATGGCAAATCAGCCAGTTACTATATTAACACTCCCCACTCTGCACAGAGACAGCTGCATCCACTAGGTACTCAGAAATCTGAATCTGTCCATGTGTTTCCATATTCTGTGAGAGTCCCAATAAGCTGCCTGCTACTTCCTTGTCAACATGTCGTGAAAATGTACAAAAACTACAAATGATACCTACATGATAACTAGCACACTATTGTCTACAAAATAGGAAGCAAAAATATGCATAAATAAATAAAAGTATGTTTACTAAGAAAACTGGAGGTACAAAGTACAGAAAATTATGTGGGAGGGTGGCCTAATGGTTAAGGTGTTTGCCTTACAAGTACAAGGTACAGGGTTTGAATCTCACAGAGGATAATTAGCGAGGCTTAAAATGGCTCCTAAGGGCAGATAACCTAGTACAAATCTATGAACCTATACAATGTTGCTATATATACTGAGTTTTGTGATTTAATTTTACCCTCATAGAATACAATGCCCTGTTTGGTATGTACCTCTCAAGACATCTGCAACAACTGGAAAGGCCGCAGAAATACCTCACTAAAAGAATCACAGGCCTAAAGCAGATGCCCTACGCTGACCACCTTAAAAAACCCCAGCTATACTCTGTCGCATATCGTCTGCTCAGAGGCGATCTCTGCTTAACATACAAGGCCATGTCAAACCCAGAGCTGTTGCACATGCTGCACTTAAAGAAATCCCAATCCCTCAGAGCTACACGCTCCAGGGATCTAAACCATGTCATCACAATAAACAAAACATGCTGGAGGGATAGGTTCCTGACCCAGAGACTCCCCAGACTCTGGAATAAATTGCCTATACATGTCAAGCAGAGTGCCTCTTTGGCCCTCTTCAAAAGGAGCCTTGACGGTTGGATGGGAGAAAGGAAATTCACCCCAGGAATCACGTCAGTCAGTCAGACAGGGGTCCAGGGAAGTAAATAGTGTGGGAAGAAATAGCCAGGGAATTGTTATGGCTAGGCTTGTATAGGTCCTAGGGCTGATAGCCTAGTACCAACCTGTGAACCTATGTAAACAAACATTGGGAGGCATAGTGGTACTGCGGTTAGTGTTGTTTGTCGCCTCACAGCAAGAGGTTCTCCAGTTTAATTCTCTCCTGGGGTGCCTTATGTGAGGAGTCTGCATGTCTTCCCTGTGTTCACGTGGGTTTCCTTCCACATTCCAAAGACATGCATCTGGAGTGTTTCTCTCTGGTCCTCTGCTGAAAATGAGCTCTTTCCCAGTAAACAAATAATAAATAAATAAAACAAAATATGAAGTTCACACAACAAAATTAAGGTAGTAAGTGTCAACTAATTTCAGCATTTTGAATCATATTCTTTCTGACATGAATATCACATAATCAGGTAAGAAAAAGCTGTGATTATGTTACAGAATGGTAATGAATTAATACTTAGGGTTTCCCTAGCAAGCAGCTTCCATTCCATTAATTTTTTCTGATATCAAATTTACCATATTCAAGGTCACATGTAAGTTACAGTGTATCCCAACAAGCAATGGGCATAAAGCAGTGATGCAATTTAGGACTGGATGTCAGTCTGCTATAGAATATACACTCAGATTCACACCTACACCTACACACCTGGACATAGATACCCATCTCATCCCTACACACACGTGCAATTTAGAGATGGCAAATTTATTGGCATGTCTTTGGGATTTGGAGTGAGACTTGAGACCCTGGCAAAAGCCAGTGCAGACACAGGATGCACATACAGACTCCTCACACAGGATACCCAACTTGGATATGAACCAGAAAATAAAGTTTTTTTTATGAATATCAATGCTACTGCATTACTATTATCATTCTAGTGATATTTGGAGGGCTTATTACTGACATTTTCAGAATACATAGCACAGTAATGTATATGCAATCAAGCAGTTATTGTCCTTAGTGGATGTTGTGATAGCAGCAGACATCAACACCTTGACTGGTAAGGATGCTGGTTATGGTGATGGCAGCTTGGAGAGCTTTCTGCCGTCAGTTTCTATAGCAGTATGGTCTTATGCAGCACCACATACAGCCATTCTACCCTTAACTTAAGCCTTAAATACTATCTTTTAGTGGACATTATCAGAGGCAGAAAGAAACATGATTGAAGTAACTGATTTGGGACAGCAAGAAACACATAACACTGAAAATAAAAAAATACAAATATTTCACAAGGCTGACAGATATTACTTTCTGGGGGTAATAAACAACCATCACCAGTTCTGTCCTAAGGAAACAAGTTAAATATCTTGCTAGTAAATTATATTAAGTACCAAAGACCAAAAGTAATATAACTGAATGCAACTGACACAAAGAAGAAGACCTCTGGCAGGTAAATGTGTAGCCAAATGAAAATATGAAAAATACGAAACCAAGAACAGCTTCAACAAACACTGGCCATATCCGTAGTTGGGTAGCTTGAATGAGGAATAAAAGGCAAGTTAAAAGCTTTTACAAAATGCTTCTTTAGGTCTAGTTCAGATCAAAGACAAGCACTACAATTTAAAAATGTTAGAAGTCGCATATCTAAACAACATCATGTTCACATTTAAAGAAATAACATCACTTACACTTCTGTTATAACAGTTTTAAAACAGGTTTCAAATTCACTGCTTCATTTAAGCCTGGTCATGCATTAGCATGCAATTAATTAATCCTCTTATATTCCAGGTTTTTAGTCTTAGTTATCAAATCACCTCATCTCTCTGATGGAAAAATAATATCCGGGCTCATTAAAACAAAAAAGTGCCCTTAACCTGCAATGTCTCGATGCTTAAATAAGGAATCAGTTTGAACTCATCATCTTATATGTGATAAATGATTACATATTCTATCCTTCAATCTGCTATTGGTTTTATTGTATTTATTTTTTACTTTACAATTTTTACTGGATAGTGTCCAACTGGGCTAGAAGCCTGTTTTCAGTGGAGACCCAGGGAGAAAAGCTCCACATATACAATACAGTTTAGACAATACACTTTAAACAATATAGAACAAGACATTTTAGCAGTTTAAACAGTACAGTACAGCATTTACAATAATAGGATTTGATTAAAAATCATTGTATATAACATAAAAGCGAAACTAGCTAAATAAATATTGCACATGAGGAGCCATATGGAATTCTAAAATTAGAGATTCTTGATTAAATGAAATCTGACAGCATGCAACTAGATAGAATTTTGAGACAATTTTAGTGAATGGAAGATTGGCAAGACAAAAGTTGCAGTAAGGAAGACAAAGAATTCCACATAGAGATAGGTTGACATTAATAGCAAGAAGAGAAATAGCTATGAACTGAATATAGGAGAAGGTGAGGTGATGATGAGTGTTAGGAGAATAAGAAAATTATCCAGGAGAGCAGCAGGGGCAGAACCAGTTGTTTATAAGGTATTATTTTAATTTTAATTTAAAAGAAGGCTAGGAGGGAGTGATTTGTATGTTTAGTGGAAGAGAATTCCAGTACTTAGCAATTTTTTTGAGTAGAGGGAGTCCCTGTGGGCATTATGAAACTGTGTAATTTTGAGCAGTGGTCTGTAAGAATACCTAAGAAGCCTGCTGTTGACGTGTAGTTGGACCAGGGTAGAAATTGCAGAGCAGTGATTTGGGTTGTGGATAATTTTGCGGGTGAGGGTAAGTTGGTTTAGTGTTAACAGGCTGGGGAGTTCAAGCTAGTTCAGTTGTTGAAGAGCAGTGCAATGATGGGCTTTATGAGGGAGACTGGTGGCAAACCTAGCTATTTTGTTGTAGCAGGATTCAATGTTTTGAAAGTCGGCTTTGCTTAAGTTGATGAAATTTTGTGAGCAGTATAGGAGAGTAGATAGAAGCTGAGATCTAGCTGTGGCTAGCCTGGCTTGTAGTATTAGATAAGGTTTAGCCCCCTAGAGAACACTGAGTTTAGCATGGAATTTTTTGATTGTTTGGGATACATGAATGTCAAATTTCAGCTGCTCATCTATAGGAATACCTAAGAGTTTGGCCTGGTTAGTTGCCACAATTTTGGTACCATTTGTGGATAGAATAGGGAGGGGTAGATAGTTGTATTTGGTAGATTTGTTTGTGAATATAATTAACTTAGTCTTTTTAGGGTTAAGAATAAGTTGGTGGCTTGAAAGGTAAGATTCAGTTTCCTGAAATACTTTTTGCATTTTATCTTGGAGTTCTAGTGGGGAGGAGGCAGATACGATAAGAGATGTGTCATCAGCATAGTGTATACTTAAGGCAATTTGAGTAGCAGACATTATGTTATTTGTATAGATGATAAAGAGAAGGGGACCCAGTATGGACCCTTGGGGTACACCAGTGTAAACAGATAGTAGAGGAGAGAGATTGTGGTCCTATCTAGTAGCCTGCTGCCGGTTAGATGGGTAACTGTGAAACCATGTTAGGGTTGATGGACTGAGGTTGTATGCAGCAAGTTTGTTAAGAAGTAATTCAAGAACATTGATGTACCCAAGGAAGGCATGACTCTCCAGGTTAAAAACTTAATTTATTGTAGGTCATAAGTGCTTTTGCAGCTACTGCTGCTTCATCAGATAACAAACACATTGAACCAAAACTGGCTTTTAAGTAGAAATATATACAAAACTTCCTATAATATGGAGATATAAGGAATCAAACAGAACAGATGGAAGCGAAGTGGATTATCAGGCTGAGGGGAGATTTTGAGCATGGGTTGAATGAGTTTGTACCTATTAAACCCAAACTGAAGTCAAGACCACTAGCCAGATGAGAGTATTTGCCTTTGCATTTGCAATTATATAAGTTTGTTTTCTTGTTAGCTAAAGCAGTATTTTTACTTGCTTATAGGAAGTTTTGTATATGTTTTATACAGTTTTTATGTTGCATTTATATGTACATGTTTTGTGTGCTGTTTAAGTAACATATATTTTAGCTGTATTTCTTTAAATTTTGTGATCATGTGATTTAACATTGTTTTACTTTTCTACTTAAAAGCCAGTTTTGGTTTAATGTGTTTGTTACCTGATGAAGCAGCAGTAGGTGCGAAAGCGCTTATGACCTACAATAAATTAAGTTTTTAACCTGGAGAGTTGTGCCTTCCTTGGGTCCATCAGTGTTCTTGGATTACTTACTTTTATTTTTGTTGGACTCTGCTGCTCTGGGAAGTTGGTGGTAGTTTTTCTTTGGTTTGTTAAGAAGTAGTTGTTGGGATATGGTGTCAAAAGCTTTTGACATGTTACTGACAACACACGACGAAACCGAAAAAAACAATGAAAAACGAACCTGGTCACCTATAAGAGCTTTCAAAATTCCAAATAGCAGTTTATTGTGCCAAAGTTAAAAGAAAAGTGGTTAAAAAAAACAACAATACTTCTTTGAAGAATATCTTTATTTTCTTCAACAAAAAAACAAAATCAAAACACCAAAAATTATATCATATTACCAGTACAAGTCTCAATCAAGCTAAAGCTACAAAAAACATAATCATTATTTGAAAGTTATTTTGTGTATTTAAAAAAAAAAAAAAATATATATATAATGATTATTTAATGAATAATAGTAGGCTGTTTAACTTTAAAGCTGCATAACAATGAGTAGCGTAGTATTGAGACTTATACAACAAGCCCAAATAAACTTTTGACATGTTCAGAAAAATTGCAGAGACTAGTTGTCCATTGTTCATAAGGTGTTGAATGGTATTTGTGAAAGCTATTAAGGCAGTGTTATTACTGTGCTTGTGATGGAAACTGTGCTGGGTGTCTGCTAGAAGGTTATTTGACATAAGGGGATTTAGCAGTTGTTGCTGAATACATTTCTCAAGGATTTTGGCTATGGGAGGAAGGAATGCAATGGGGCAGTAGTTAGCGATTTCTCTAATGGGACAACCCTTGTGGAGGGGAATTATGTGAGTGATTTTCCAGAGATGGGGAACATATTGTTCGGAGATAGAATGATTGATTAATATTGAGATAGGATAGGTGATGGATGAGGCTGAAATTTTTAGAAAATCATTTGGTATCTGGCCGGCAGCAAGGCAGCAGGGTTTTAATTTGCTAAGATGATTTTTTATGTAGGATGTTTGAACAGGTTTAAATGAGAAGGATTCTGTTGTACTAGATGCAGGGGTGGGGATTGTGAGTGGTAGGTGTTGATGGCTTTCTGGGAGGCAGGAGATAGAGTTAATGAAGTATGATTTGAATTGTGAGGCTAAGGGTTTGGAGGTATTGTATGTGGGAAGAGAGGGGGTGGTGGGTCTATCAGAGTTGAGGAGGTAGTTGATTGTTTGCCAGAATTTTTGCGAGTTGTGAATGTACTTTTGTTGAGAGGTTTGTAAGTAGTGTTTTTTATCACAGTTGATTTTCTTTTAGTTTCGTTTCTAAGTTGCTGGTAAGTGGTGAGACTGGTTTTGTTTTTGGACGATAGGTATAGGGCTCTGGCTTTGTCTTTTTGTTTAATTAGTAGTTTAGTATCAGGAGACAGACACGGTAGTTGTTTTGATTTGGTGCAAATTTTTCTGGTGAGGACAAGTGAATTTAGGATGTCAAGGAATTTGTTGTTAATGAATTCTACTGCAAGGTCCAGTTGTAGATTTTGTAATGATGACCAATCGCAATTGTGAAGTAATTGATTAAATAGGTCTGGGGAGAAGTGTTTTTTGCTGCAAATGTATTTATATGGCATGTGGGATTGAGTAAGAGTTTTTTTTCTTAGTAGAAATGTAGGGGTATGGTCACTAAGGCTAATAGGTAGACAAGTCGGATTGGTGACTCAGGTTTGGCTTATTAGTTAATATGCAGTCCAGCAGTGATTGTTTATTAATGTGTTTATCAGTGCGAGTGTGACAGTTTATAACTTGGGAGAAATTATAGAGGTTGATGAAATTTGTAGGGCTGATAGAGGAACAGGAGAGCCAGTCAAGATTAAAGTCTCCTAAGATGATAGTTTCTTAACTGAATAAGGTGGAAGACCAGGAGAGGATAAGTTCTATGCTGTGAAGATTGTTTCCAGGGGGCAGACAGGCAGCAATAATAATTATCGATTTGTGGGTATTTATTTGCAGGCGGGTGATTTATCTACATAAAAAGCTTCACAATGTTCGTACAGAACAAGGTATATAATATTTTACATATTACAAGTTGCAGTCCCATTAACCAAACATATTTTTTTACTCACTGGATGAGTACAACTATCGGTTACTCTCTTTCTTAAATGTTTATAGGAGGTTTTTAACATTTTAGTTTAATGTTGTCCCTTTTAAGGATAGCCCATCCTTCAGAATGTAGTAATTTCTTCCATTTACTAAGCTGGCCATGCATCCTTGTAAGTTTGTCAAACAATATTCTAAATGAAATAAATTCCTTACAGTCTGTACATTAAACTTTCTTCTAATTCACTGCAAGCTGCTTCTTCAGCCAGCTGGTCATCCTGATTGAGGTGCCAGTTTAAAGTGCAAGGGTTGTAACTAAATCCTTGGAAATGAATGAAAAGGATGAACACTTAAGATTTAAATTGTAGTATCAACAATTATTCCCATTTCTCTGAGGTACAGCAATCTTGCCATAAGTACATATAAGTAGCAGAATGTGGAAGGCACCGCTCTAAATTTAGGGTTATTAGCAGGGTGATGCTTCACTACAGAATACTTGAATGCTGTATAATGAGCTTCTAAATTCACCATTGTTCTATTAAAAAATTCTAATGATTTCCATGTAGAATATACTTTCCTTCAGAAATTTTGAACCACCATCGTTCCCTTTTACTACATACACTGTTATAGACTGGACAACAAATGAATTGCCAGAATAAATATCACTGCCACAGCTTACATAGGATCATAGGATCAGAGGAGGTTACTAGGCTATTGGCCCTGAGACTCCTATAAGCCTATCCAAGAGTTTATCCCATGTTTAGACAAGTCAGCACCCAGAGCCCCTGTCCAGCAGGGGCACAGGTGGAATCCCAGGAGTGTATTTTCTGTTTCTCATCCATTTGTCCAGATTGTGCTTAAAATAGGATAATGAGGTACTCTGCTTGAGGTGGAGAGGGAGTCTATTCCACAGATGGGGGAGTCTCTGGGACACAGATCTGTCCTGCCAAGTCCTATTGATATCACAGACCAGGTTGAGGTCATGTGTACAAGTTGCTTGAGTGGAGCCTGACTTGCGGATATGCAGAAGTCCCATCAAAGCAGGGTCTGAGATTGCTGTGTATACAAAGGTCACCTCTGAGGAGTCTGTATAAAACTGAGTAGAGGGACAGGACTTTTAGCCTATATGTATAGGATAGGTGTTTGAGGTCCTCGATTCTCCTGGTGAGGAACCTCTGTGGTCTCTCCAGCTGCTGCATGTGCTTTGAGAGGTACATGCCAAAGGGGGTGTTATACTCAATAATTGCCCTTATAAGTGATGAATACAGGGATCTTATGACCTCCTTGTCCCTGGATAAGATACCTTACTTATGAGGTGGGCCATGTAGAAAGCTTTTCATACAATGGAAGCAACATGGTTGTCAAAAGTCAGATTGCTATCAACCTGGGTGCCCAAATCCCTCACTACTGATTGTGTACTTAGGATGTTGTTATTTATGTGATGTGTGAGGATGTCACTCTCCCCAAAGGGGATGATGATGTATTTTTTGGCATTCAGCTTGAGGCCATATTTTAGGCAACAGTCATTTGTTTGGGTGAGACCCTCTTGGAGAATGTCCACATCACTTGGGGAATTGATGACTGCGGCCAGCTTGCAGTCATCTGCAAACTTGGTCAGCCATAGCCCACTGATTTTGGCCTGCACCTCAGAGAAGTATATCCCGAATAACAGAGGCCCCAAGACTGATCCCTGGGGTATGACACTTGTTACGAGTCTACTGCTTTAGGTGGCTTCCCCTATTTTGATTAGGTGGGTTCTATCAGTGAGCCAGTTTACTACCCATCTGGTAACATATGGATTGATGCCTAGTTGAGAGAGTTTATGTACTATGCCTGCATGGGGAATAGTGTTGAAGGCTTTGGCCAGGTCAAGGTAGGCGGTATGCACCATCTTTCCCTTGTCCTTGGCTTTGGTGATTGTCTGAAAGAAGTCAACCATGTTTAACAGACATGACCTCCTCTTGACAAAGCTAAACTTTGTGGGGTCGAGTGTTTGGAGGATGGCAAAGTGCTCAGTTTATAGCTTCCAGCTTTGCTCTCTGAGCTGGCCAGTAATAATAGAAATCAATTTTAACTAAGTCATCCATTTAATGAATCCATACTGCATATCCTGCCTTGAAGTGTCCTTCTTGCTGAAAATGGCAACAGCTCAGTAAACTACCTGCAACATCTTTTGGTAGATCGCTTTTCCACAATTTAAGTTTGCAGGCCTATCCACAAGTGCACTCCTAATTCTGATCATTGAATTGTATTAATGCAACTTGCAAATCCTGTGCGATAACTTGTCAAACTACTTGTTTATATTGTATAGCCAAAATTTGTTTAATGATTCTCTACACAAGAACCTTACTACTGCTTTTCCTGTGAGTAAATATTTAAAAGAGGAATTTTATTCTTGAATGACCTTTAGATGAAATCATCTAGAAATTCTATCTTATTTACTGCCTAGTATATAGCTGCCACATTTTGGACACAACTATCAATTGCTTTTCTATTGCACCCGTTATTTTAGAAGGCAATTCAGTAGGATATAAGTTTTTGTTTAGTCCCATTTTCACTACTGTACTAAGAAACACGGATCTTTCATATATTTTATAAAATTAACACCTTAACTTCTATATAATCTCATAATATGGGAACTGTCACTCAGCGCTTGCTTAGGATTTTCAGAATTCTCCCCATGCACCTGCTGTAACTCAGTTTTTTTCATTTACATATCTCACTTTAATAAGTGATAGAAAGCTAAGGATTCCTGTTACATGAATGAACTTTTCAAAGTTCGAATGTCATATGGTCGGCACCATATGATCGAACTTTGAAAATTTCGAAGGTTAAATGTAACGGCGCCGTACGGTGCAGAATGGGAGAATTTCCCTTTTCTGCACTGAAGTGCGATCTCAGAGTTGGTATATTTAAGTAGGGGGGTGTGGGGGTGCAGGGGGGCTTGCCCCCCTGCTCAGAGCGTTAAGATAAGTTTTATTTTTTTTTATGTTTTATTATATATTCGAAGTTTCAAACTTCGATCATATGTTGTCGAACATATGGGATTCGAAGTTTTGAAACTTTGAATATATAATATAGACCCAAAGCTAAGTCATCTGGCAGTGGTGTCAATAAGTATTCCACAAATTTTGCCATCCTTCACAACTAGCTCAAAGCTGTTTTTGATCTTGGACTAGGTTATTTCAAAATTGCAGTGGCTGCATACATGCCTATTAGAATTCATTCTGAAGAGTTTAACTTCTTAAACAATCTGTGGTTTTGAAGTCTCAGTTTCAAACCTTTGATTCATAGTCCACCTCAGTGTGCTTGCCACACTACTACCTGTTGTTCTGCAGTGGAATGGTTCTGTATCAACATGCTGCCTATACATTATACCACATTCACAAGATTAAAAAAATCCAATATTTGATGCAGTATTTAACAAAATAATATAAGGAATGAATGAAATCCTAAAAGAATAGTTGGCTAGTTGCACTGTTTTCTTTTAAACATATACTGGCAATCATGCACAGACATTATTAAAAATAAAGGAAAACATGTCAGTTATAAAGGAAATTCACCCCGGGGATCATGTCAGTCGCCCTGCTAGACAGGGGTCCAGGGAAGTAAATAGTGTGGGAAGAAATAGCTAGGGAATTGTTATGGCTAGGCTTGTTAGGCCCTAGGGCCGATAGCCTAGTACCAACCTATGAACCTATAAAGTTATTGGTAAAGAGCCACAAGGGCGGGAGACTTAAACCTCGACACGGCTATTAATAGGACGCGCTGGAGGGATAGATTCATCACCCAAAGACTCCCTATGCTGTGGAATAAAATCCCGGTATATGTGAGGCAGAGCACCTCGCTGGCCTTGTTCAAGAGAAATCTTGACCAATGGATGGGAGATCGCAGATATACCCCAGGGATTACCTCAGTGTCACTGCTCAACAGAGGCACAGCAAAATAATGGGTATAGTTCCCCATACTAAAAAACTATGGGCTAGGCTTGTAAATGCCCTCGGGCAGATAGCCTAGTATGAACCTATGAACCTATGAACCTATGAAAAGCTATTTACTAATATCTGGAATGGCATCAACACAAAAGTTATCTTAGCAGTAACTCTGCTCAAGACCATATAATTATTAATCAATCTTCATATTCAATTGTTTTTTCTCTATAGCAAATTGTTTTATCTGTTTATATTTAACATTTACCTCAGAAAAGAAAAAACACTTCTTTCCATTTTTTGGAAATAGCAGCATTTTGGCTACTAGGACCTCTTTTAAGCTAAAGAATTATTTTTTTGAACTTGTGAATAAAGTCCGTCCAGTTACTATGTTTGTCTCACCACGTTATAGAATCAGTACTGTTATATGTCCTGATTGAAATGAATGACTATTTAACTAATATTTTGATATTGCTTTCTTAATTAAATTTAGATGATACATTTTAGCAGCTTAGCTGAAGAAAAAAAAACTGAGTATTGAGAACAATGTATCCTTTTTATGCATTCTCTCATTCTTAGGTTCATAGGTTCATAGGCTGGTACTAGGCTATACTAGGCTATACAAGCCTAGCCATAACAATTCCCTGGCTATTTCTTCCCACAATATTTACTTCCCTGGACCCCTGTCTAGCAGGGCGATGGACATCTTCCTCATTACAGCATGTTCTTGACTTATGACATGCCTCCATTTTGACTGCCCATGTTACCAATGTTAAATTGATTTCATTGTAAGTCAAAGTTGTACACAAAAACCAAAAAAAACATAAATATATATATAAAATATATATATATATATATATATATATATATATATATATAATCTATATATATATATATATATATATATATATATATGTGTGTGTGTGTGTGTGTGTGTGTCCGTGCACATCTCTCTCACTCTCTCTCTCTCTCTTGATATATAAATATATATATATATATATATATATATATATATATATATATATATATATATATATAGTATTGAACTATGTAAACCATAGTACATGACCAATAAGGATACGCAGTACTGTGTGGCATGATTCATGAGGATGTGTAACCAAGCAATGTACACGAATGCTACATTGTGTCATTCTATTTTGGGAAGGAAAATGCATGTGTTGTTGTGCACTAATCTCTGATGATGTTATCTGAATGCACATTAAACCCGAGTATAGTAATTTTTAATTGGGCATGTGGTGTGCCTTAAATGGATGAAGCATAGGAGAAGGAAGAGGAGGCAGGTGAGGATAGATCATCAACACTATGTACTACAGTGGCAACGTATTAAACAGAGAGCTTCTAAGATCGCTCACAGGATGAAACACCTTCTAAGAAACTTGTTGAAGGTCTTTCATTGTCTTCACAGAGTTCACAATATGAAGAACATTCAAAGTAACTAGCTGAAGGTCTTTCATCATCTCCATACGGTTCACAAGATGAAAACCATTCAAAGTAACTTGTTGAAGGTGTTTTATCATCTTCATATGGTTCACAGGATGAAAAACCTTTAAAGTAACTTGTTGAAGGTCTTTCACCATCTTCATAAGGCCCACAGTAAAGGTGGGCATCTACAGACCCTGCAAACTACAAACCATAAGTCTCACTATTCCTACACGTAAAGCCATGGAAAGAATTATCACGGAAATGATCAACAGAGATGTAGTAAACCTCCAGACACTGTATCCAACCCAGTTTAGCTTCATCAAGGCCAGGTCATGCCTCCTCAACTTGGTGAACTTCTTTGAGAAGGTCACCGAAGCAATGGATGAGGACAAACTGGTTCACACTGCCTACGTTGACCTGGCCAAGGCATTTGACACAATACCCTACTCGGGCATTGTTGACAAACTCAAGTGGTTAGGTTCAAACCCTTTTGACACCCAGTAGATACCCAACTGTCTCACAGACAGGACCCAGGAAGTTAGAATTGGGCAGTCCACCTCTATAAAGAGGCCAGATACAAGTGGAGTCCCTCGGGGATTGGTCCTTTGACCACTCATTTTTGGCATTTACTTCTCTGAAGTCAAGACCAATGTCAATGGTCTCTGGCTGACTAAATTTCCAGATGATTGCCAATTAGGAGCTGTCACTGAATCCCACACTGACTCAAATGTTCTCCAGGAAGGGCTGACATAGACAAACAACTGGTGTAAGAGCCATGGACTAAAACTAAATGCCAAGAAATGCATAATAGCATCCTTTAGGATGTCATCCACCCATAGTAACTATCATATTGATAACACACCCGTTAATGTTGACCCAGTAGTCAGAAACTTAGGGACACACATAGGCAGTAATCTAGCTTTTGACCATCATGTGTCTACAGTAGTAAGGAAATCATTCTATATTGTGCAACTTATAAACAAAAGTATGACATCTAAGTCCAAGGAAGTCATTATTCCACTGTAGTCAGCATTCATCTAACCTATCATTGAGTACAATGCCCCCCCTTGGTATGTACCTAACCAGGCATATCCAACAACTGGAATGTGCACAGAGATTCCTCAATAAAAGAATACAGTGTGTAAGTAAAATGTCCTGTGCTGACCACCTCAAGGCCCTATCCTTGTATTCTATTACCTATTCTAAAGACTTAAACCTTGGCTGTGATATAAATAGGACCTGTTGGAGAGACAGGTATGTATCTTAGAGCCTATCCCATCTCTGGAACAGACTCCCCATCCATGTGAAACAGAGTTCACCCCTAACTCAATTTAAGTTCAACTTAGACAATTGGATGGGGAATAGGAAGTTCCTCCCTGGTTTGGCACCTATGTCTCTAATGGACACAGACAACCTGTAAATGGATCATCTCCCAGGCCCCTGCTTGTAAATGTTTTATCTCCCAAGCCCCTGCTTACACTTATCAAGGGTATCAGAACTTGTCAAAGATTTGGGATGCATGTCTAGGCTTAAAAAGGCCCTTATGGTTGTAAGCCTGGTGAACACCGATGAATGTACCAACCTATGTTTTCTTGACTAGCAAACCTCTACTGTTTATAGCTATGACTCTTTTTTTTTTTTTGCTTGAACTTTATTACCTACTAAGTTTTATCAGAATGTATTTCATTTCTTTGTTTTCTGTTCTTATACTTCTAAAAGACACCGATCATTTTAAGCTGGTTTTGGCCTTTGAACTTTAGTCACCATTTTCATACAGTGAACTAATGTTTGCAGTTGCTGACTTGATCACCATTACACCACAGTTTATTCTTTGTCCTTGTTTGTTTATTTATTTACTTTTACTGAGTTTACTCTTTGTATTGATTTACATTTGCTTATTCATTTGTAATTTATAATTAACATATTTGTTAATTCCAGCTCAATGATTTTACTTAATTTCAGACTTTCGCAGCCTTTCATTATTTCATCACCTCTGTTTACTTGATATCTAGTTACTTTGCTACACTTTGCCAATGGATTGCTTTATTACTGTATGGCATTCTTGTTAATATTTTTCTTGTTTATTTTTGTTCTACTTCTGCTAGTTGATGTTTTGCAGGTGAATTCACTTTTTTCTTTCTATATTTCTTGGTGCTTAAGCTTCTATGGAATTTCAAACCTTACTGTCCTATGAATCTTTGCGATTTGTATCATTCTTTCTCTCTTTTGGCTTTTCCCGGTTAGGGGTCGCCACAGCAGAACTCCGGTCCACTAATGATTGACAGTAGATTTTTACGTGCCGAGTTGCCAGCTCTGATGCAAAACCTTTAACGAAGGGATGCCCATTCATGCATGTCTCCACACAGAAGACCCTTTAGTTGAGAATCGAACAGGACAACGTCTTACTGTGAGGTGACAACACTACCGCAGCACCACCACCGCAGTTGCGCATTGCTTTATTTCAGCCTGGTTATCCCCGGCACTTCTCTCCTTAACTCTGGTTCTTTACATTGTGCTACAATTATTTGCTTCTAATTTGAATTGTAAAGTGAATTTAGTTTTGCTCTTTTCATATTTGCTTGGTATTTACTTTTTTTTTCTCTGACTGAAGGTGCTATTCACATATAGTTGAGGCTTTCATTTCACAAAACTTCTCAGGGCTAAGCTTTTTGTGTTAGCATATACACCTTTATTCCTGATGGCTTTTTTGGAGCTCTTTATGCTCCTCTGCATTGTCCTACGGCCTTCTACTCAGTGCCCTATGCCCATTGCTAGGTCTATCAACTTCTCTATTTCCCTCTGAGTTACTCCCATACAGCTGAGGCCAGAGAGAATCTTAAGGGTATCGGGGAGTCTTGCCTTCACCTTCAGCTGGGGGTATTTTACTTGAAATCTTACCACCTTACATCCCCTCCAATATGTGATATTGTGGTTATGTTCAAAGGGAGGGTATGCTGTATATTGCCCTGCCTCCATGGCAGCTAAGCCATGGCCACCAAACGTTTCTCCTCTTTCAGGAATGCCCCCTCATTGCAGCATTCCATCCACCACTAGGAATCATTGCAGGAAATGCTCATGTAATAGCCCATCCCTCTCTGCAGATCTGTCAGTTGCCCACGCTGCTAATTGAACCCAGGTTGGCTTGGCTGTAGTCGGAGCTTTTCCCTCTATGCCACTGGAAAGGTAAGCTTATTCATAGCTATTTGCCTATTTACTATTTATTTGTAGTTTCCATTCTTCTGATTTTTTTCTGATTAATCCCTCTCTTTTCTACACTTTTCTCATTCTGTTCTGTCTTGCTACTTTTTACTATGTTAACTCCTTTTTTCCTATTTAAATTGTTTTCATATTGTTTTTTTAAGTATCTTCTCTTGCATTAGCCAACACTTTTACTGTTCACTAAGTTATATATTACTGAGAGAGGATGACATGAACCACTTTGTCTTTTTGTCTATGATTAGTAACGCTAGCAGTTTAAGATTAGTGGGACTGTACAGCAGATGGATTCTAAGGTAGTAAGACCAGTGGAATATAAGAATAAACAGAAAGGCGTATAGCATTTGTAGTGTACGCATTGTAAGAGAGGAGAAGAGAAAGGCAGAGTCTTATATATATTATTGGGATAAACACATTTTTTTTTAAATTTTCTTTTCTTTATGTCTTGTCTGTCAACTACTATCTTTCAGCTATATTGGCAGCTGCATATTTTACACTCCCATAGGGCTGGCAGGTGAATACAGGATGATGGGGAATTACAGGATACATTTCCCATGCTGGGCCTTTAACCTTATAGTTCCTTCCCTGTGGAGAAATACCTTATGGAAGTTAATTCCTCTTTCCTTTGCTTAGTATTCAAATTTCCACTCTTTTGAAAGTGTCAGGTGATTGGTACCCATCATTAGTAGCCCCGTTTAGCCACTGTACCGAATGCAAGGCCTATCGCTAACAAGTCTGGAATTAATATAGACCTGCTGGATGATATAAATGTCTTTTTTTATCACAGTGACTTGGTATTTGATACTAATGTTGTTCCCCACATGGTCGACACTAAATCACTTAGGGTATCCATTACTCCATGTCCTAGATGGAGCACAATAACAGGTGGGTCACCACCTTATGTAGCTCCAGGCTGCAGCTGCTGCATTTGTCATGAGGAGCAGCAGCTCTTCTGAATATGTTACAGCAGCAGAAGTGAACTGTAGACTTCTTATCTGATCTTCACCCATTTGTGTGAGGACAGTCTTAGAAGACTTTACTCACTTCTTCTTTGACTCATGACTTAGCCATTGGAACCTTGTTATTCAGGATGACTTTGATATCTGGGCTGACTATTTGTCTGACACTCTTACAAAAGTGTTTAGTTGCAGTAAAAAGGGATGGGTGTTAACTCAGCGTATTCCATATGCAACATGGAAATAATGACATACATTAGATTTGACTTTTCTTATCAGTTGTTGAGACCTCTGATTTAGTGGTGTAGCTGGTCTTATGGTCCATCTACCTCCTTGTTTGCTTCAGCCTGGAGCTACTGCAATTTAGTCTTCCCAGTCGAAACCTGAACTGGATGAATGCAATACTATAACACATATTACTTGTGAACTTTTTCCTCTGTGCTCCTTCAGTTCCTTTTCCCAGGATAGTGTCAGTGGTTTGACACCTTAGTATGTGACTACACTAAGTCCATATTTTTGTCTTATCTTATATTGACTACAAATTGTGCACTCCATAGCTTGCTAAAGGAGTGGGATTCATGGTATGAACATGTGCTGTGCTCTCTGAAGTGAGACTGGAAAGGCTCACCCAGACTCTGCCACAGCTTGCTGTGAGGGAAAGGTTAGTTTGCTTTTTATTTCTTTGTATTGTGTATTACTTTATTGCCTATTTCTATTTTGTATACTGTGATTTGTTTTCTTTACACTGTGTTTTACTTGTATTCTGCTTTTAACTGCATATTAAACTTGAAAAGAGACCACAGCTCTGCCTCTTGTGAGTCAGACAGAAATTAGAACAGGTCAGTTAAGCAGTCACACATAAATTAGAACAGGTCAGTTAAGGTTAATCATCTATGAATGGAGGGGGTGGAGCTAGGAACTAAACCATCTATGTAAGGGGTAAAATAAAACATTTCAGAACTTTACTGGAAAGGCTCACCTAGACTCTACCACAGCTTGCTGTGAGGGAACAGTGAGTTTGCTTGTTATTTCTTATATTTTGTATTACTTTATTGCCTTTTTCTATTTTGCTTACTGTGATTTGTTTTCTTTACACTGGGTAGAATTCAGTAAAGCCTACATGGAGTGATTCTCCATGTAGGCATAGTGTTACAGCCCGAACATGGAACCTGGCCACCGAGCAATCCAGGAAACAGGGTGGAGGGGCGTGCATGAGCATGTGGATATGGAGATATCCGCAGAATGCAAATCACCTCATATGTTGGTGAAAACCATGCAAATGAGGTTGATTTGTGCTTCAACAAGCCGAAAGGCACCTGTGTAGATGTTGGTGTAGGGAATGCATGTGGATAGAAACCATGTACCGGACTATAAATTTTAAACAGGGGCTGAAAAAGCCTAAAAGAAATGGTGAATATGATACCATAGGCATGGAAATGGCCAAAACTATGGCCAGTGAGTTCAGAAAGCAATGCAAGTCATTAAAAAATAACAATTTGTTTTAATACATATATTACGTTTGCATGGTGCACAGCGACACACAAACTTGCTGTTATGAAAAAATTTAAAAAGTGTAAAAAAGTGCAAAGTATACATTTGCAAATATATTGCATTATAGTACTCAACATGCAAAGTATTACAATGGCAGGTTTCAGTGGTTGCTATGGAGGCAGGCCCTGGAGTAGTGAAGTATCCAGTGTATACTCAATTAGCTATATGTAAATGAGCTGGCATTACTGAATAGCAAAAAGGGCTACAGTGTCTGCAGATACAACCCATGGTAGGGCTAGAACCATGTAGGTAGTGGTAGAACAAGTAGCCGACATCAAAAGTTGTGTGTCACAGTATGTTAAAGTGGATTGGAACTCAGCACCTGGTTGCGCTCAGCTAAGAAAAGCTAAGCAGGAGGGTGTGTCTGATGCTGCTGAGTATGTTTTAGCTAGTTTAAGAAAAGCTGAGTGTGCCCATTGTTGGGGCAGTGTCAAAATTGCTGAGCATTCTTTACACTAGCACCATGGGTTTGTGCGGCGAGCAGCACTGCTTAGCAGTGAAAGAGATAGGGAAAAAAATGGCCTGGGAAAGACAATCAGGTAGAAATGACTGATAAGTCCTCTTCAACAGGCACTGGTCCATTCAAGCCCCAATGATATACCTATCAGGTGGAATGCAGCATAATGACCCAATCACACAGGCTGCAACTGCAGCACATCACTATAAAGTATGCATACACCCTACAGTCTGATTTTCCCACATACTCTGCACCATTAGAGTACACACTTGTGAATTTTAACTGACAAAATGTTAGGGGCTGCTGCTGCTCTGCTATATCTGTATGTGCTTGAGACTGAGGTCAGTGAAGATGATGATACTGACAATGGGCCCAGACTGAGAAGGAGAAGAGTGTTCAGGTCCAGGTTGTCCTTCCAGGGGCTACATGAGCTGGAGATTGTAGAGAGCTACAGGGTGGGCAGGGACATACTACAAGAACTCACCGAGCTCTGCCCAGAGCCAACAGAGGGGAACCCATCCTAGTGGAAACAAAGGTATGTGTAGCCCTTAGAATATTAGCTACAGGTACTTTTCAAAGACCAACTGGAGACATAATGGGGATCTCACAGGCATCTGCATCCAGGGTACTCCACCAGTTCCTGGATGCCATACAAGCACATGCCAGTGAGCACATTTATTTACCTTGCACCCCTGAGGAGAGGGTCAGAAATATTCATCTCTTTTACAGTGTAGCACATTACACTGAGGTACTGGGTGCTTTAGACTGCAGTTATGTGCACATCAAAGCACCACCTGGTGAAGAGGGTAGGATCTATGTCAACTGCAAGGGGTATCACTCCATCAACTGCCAGGTCATGTGCAATGCCCAGGGCATTATCATGAATTTGTGTGCTGGCAGCCCGGAAAGCTATTAAGACTCTCACATCTGGCATGCCTCACAACTGTACCAGAAGTTTGCCAGGGGTGACATCCAATACTGCCATCTACTGGGGGATACAGGCTATGCAATGGAACCATGGATGATGACACCCATCAGAAATGCACACGCACCTACTGAAGAACACAATAATGAGGTACACACACAAACTACAAACATCATAGAGCATGTGGCTGGGCTGCTGAAGTCACGGTTCTGCTGCCTCAGTATATCTGGTGGAGCCCTCTCTCCAGCCACATGTGCAAACATTTTCACAGTATGTGCCATGTTACACAATATGATCCTACAGAAACAGCTGCAGCAGGAACATCACAGAGAAAGGACACACAGCCCCTCACCAGTGCCAAGGTCCCAACAACCACAGGGGGACTCAGAGGAAGAATCCCCTGAGCTTATCCCTGTAGGCAGACATAGGTGTGGCCAGTATGCCCTGGAACTGGCAAAGAGGCAATGCATAACACATGCACTGACAACCTAGGGACGTAGGGACTGACACCTCACTCCAACTCACATACATAGTAAAAAGGATGCAAGTCACACCACACAACCTGTACCTTATCATGTCTAGGCTGTGTACTACGTGCATCCCACAGAGACAGCCCTGAAGCAATGTTCTCTCAACTGCTGCAGGCATACGGTAAGTCACTCTTCTTTACAACAAATTAATGGGGTTGTAGACTGTGATAGCATATGTGTGGACCTGCCGCATGTATGCAAGGGAATGAAGTGGGCTACTGGGATAACCGCAGACAACTGACAGCTATGTGGGACAACAGGAACCCTCTACCCAATACTAGCCACCCTATACTATGCAGTAGGCCCCAAGCCAGCAAAACGCACTGCACTATGTGAGGGAATTACAAACACTGGGGTCACAAGAGTGATGCTTGATTGTCAATGCTAGAGTCCCCTATCCCTAACAGACCCATGTTCCTATACAACTAAAGTAACAGTATGCTTGCAAGATAATGCCAGCAGACCACAAAATCTCTGGGCTGTCCCAATCAACCCAGTGACATGTACCCATTTCCCAATATCCAGGGGTCAATGTGCTTTGTATGTCTGTGTTTGATAACATCAGGAAGCAAACTGCACTGTCTGGTGGCTGTTGTGGCTTAGTGGGCTAAGTACATTACCGTGGTTGATAGGGTACATGATTTGAGACTGGCTGTGCCTACTCTTTTGCATGTGAGCCACACCTATGGCAGGAGTGCTACAAAATGTCCATATGTCAGTATTTGCTACTGCAAGAAAGCTGGACAAAGCCACAGACAATTGAGGGACAGGGGGCCACAGATATGGACACTACACAGCTCTAACTAACCTAGATAGTGCCTAGTAGAACACCAGGTTGTGACAAGTCAGTATAGCACCAGGATATAAAAGCTGTTACATAACTGTGTCAGTACTTACAACAAGTAACAACAGGTAAGAACAGACAGTCAAGAGGAGAAGGTTAACACTTACACCACACCACCAGCCACACATAGACCTACTAAAACAGCACTGGCAAAAAATACACATAAATACACAAAATCATACTCGGAGGCTCTAAATAAAAACCTGCAAAAGCATCAGAGACCTCCAAAGCAGACACCCAGACAACCTGCACTTCCCGTCACAAACCAGACAACACATAAAACACAAAATCAGTGTGCCACACAATCACAGCCCTTAAGACGGAATAACATACCTAACACACTAGTAATAGGTGACTCTATAGTCAGGCACACTGACGTCCCACTCACTAGGCTGGACAAGCAGAAGGTTACTGTTAGCTGCCTGTCGGGAGCCAGAATCTGCCACATAACACATGCACTCATGTCACTCCAGAACAAGTACAAATATGACTCTGTCATTGTTCATGTTGGTGTGAATGACCTGAGACGTACCTCCCTGGACTACATGAAAAGAGACATGGAAGATCTCTGATCATGCAGCCCAGGCTGGTATGACCCTGACCCTGAGTAGCATCCTGCCCTCACCAAGAATGATACCTCAGTATAAAGAAAAAATGATCAATTTCAACAATTGGCTAAGCTTCTGGTGTCATTCAAAGGGGATCCAGTGTCTGCCAGCCTGGGACAACATGCTCGACAAGTTGCGTTGCTTCACAAGAGATGGCTTGCACCTGTCACCCCTAGGCTTTTGAATACTGGCCAAGGCTCTTGCTGCCCCCGTAGTGCTTTTTTTAGACAAGGCTCAAAAGTCAAACCCACCTCTGTAAACAGCACAATTAACAAAAAACTGAGGGTTATGCTACTTAACGCCTGGAGTTTTAAATCTCAAAATGCACATGCTCAAAGCACTCCTCAGTATAGAGAATGTCGACATCTGTGCAGTAACTGAAACCTGGTTCAAGGCTCCAGAGATCACCCCAGCACTAATGGGCTACAACTCATACCACACATTTCGGCCACAGAACACAGACTGAAACACAAAAGGAGGGGGTGTATCCATATTCATCAAGGATACCTACACTTCCAGGTTAGTGGCACAGCATGATACCTCTGAGATCATCCATGTGCAACTAAAATAAGGCAAATCTGTAATGCAAATTGTAGCCTGCTACAGATCACCATCCATGACCCAGGACCACCACTCTACCTTTCTGGAGACACTGAAAAACTTGAAGGTCCTACCGAAAACCTGATATTGGACAATTTTAATTACCTTACCATTCACTGGGAAAACTACTCGAGTACAAATTCCCAGGCCCAGCGCTTCCTGGAATTCATCAACTCAAATGCTCAGGATCAGCTTGTAAACTCCCCTACCAGAGGTGAAAACATATTGGACCTGGTCAACACCAACATGGGCGATAGGTGTTCCACACCGGAGGTCAACCTGTCACTGATTAGACCATAAACTAATCACTCTGGATGTCCACACCCCCCCCCCCAACTAAGGAAACCACAGTAAAAAACTTTTCTAAAGCAAACTTCACCTTACTTAAGACAGAGGTGGTAAGTTTCACAGCCCCCACACTAAAGGATAATGCTGCCGAAGATGCAGAAACCTTTACAAATGCACTCTATGAGCACCTGCAAGGATGCATGGATCATGCCATCCCTAGCAAAACCAAGACTCACTCCTCTAAGAGACAGAAACCAGTTTGGTGGACCCCTGCTATAAACAGGCTATACAACAGAAGGAGGAAACTAGTTCAGAAAAAAAAGCAAATCCCAAGAAGGAAAGACATCTCTGATCAGTGTCAGTAAGAAACTAAGGTCCCTCATGAAATCATCCAAGGCTAACTTCGAAAGAAAAATAGCCAAGGATTCAAAAGATAACCACAAAGCCTTCTTTAGTTATGTTAAGAATCTAAGTGGCAACTTGCAGATATGCACTGAACTAGTGCAAAATACCACAAAATATACGGAACCTATTGATATTGCCAACATCCTGGCAGATCGATTCAGTGCAAACCCCCCCCCCACCTCCAAAAGGGCCCACAACAATACCGGAAAAGTGTAGTGTCCCAAAAATCACAGACACACAGGTGAAAACAGCCCTTTCAAAAGCCAAAAACACAGTGTGAATGGGACCAGATGGTGCCCCAGGCTGCGTCTTGCACAAACTACAGAACAAACTAACCCCCCACCTAAACACGCTGTTCAACATCAGCCTCTCCACAGACTACATGCCCATAGAATGGCGCACAGCAACAGTTATTCCTCTCCACAAAGGAGGGCCACAACTGACCCTGGTAACTATCGCTCCATAAGTTTGACTAGCCTGGTCTGCAAGGCTTTGGAGCGCATCATCATGGAACTCATTAACAAAGACAATGGGAACCTACAAACACTTGACCCGACCCAGTTCAGCTTTGTTAAGGGCAGATCATGCCTACTAAACCTGGTTGACTTCTTCGAGACCAAGGCCATAGACAAGGGAAAGGTGGTTCACACAGCCTACCTTGACCTCGCCAAGGCTTTCGCCACCATTCCCCACTCAGGTATTACAGAAAAACTCACCAGCCTGAACATAAACCCCCTACATCATGAGATGGGTTGCCAACTGGCTTACAGACAGAACTCACACTGTAAGAATAACGGGCTCCAGGTCCAACTCTAAACCAGTCACAAGTGGTGTCCTGCAAGGCTCGGTCCTGGGACCCCTACTGTTCGGCATATACTTCTCAGAAGTACAGGCAAACACAGAAGGACTATGGCTAACCAAGTTTGCCGATGACTGCAAACTGAGAGCCATAATTGACTCTCTGGCTGACATGGACATCCTCCAAAAAGGCCTTACTGAGCCAGACACCTGGTGTCAAAGTCATGGCCTCAAGCTAAATGCCAAAAAATGCATAGTCATCCCATTTGGGAAAAACAAAACATCCACAAATTACCACATAGGTGGCAGCCCCCTTAATACAGATGAGGTAATAAGAGATCTGGGGACCCAGGTAGATAGTAATCTCTCTTTTGACAATCATATTACCAAAGTAGTTAGGAAATCCTTCTATGTGGCCCATCTAATTACTAAAGGGTTCACATCTAGAAATAAAGAGGTTATAGTGCCCCTCTACCCGTCATTCATTAGACCCATCATAGAGTACAATGCCCCATTTGGGATGTACCTCACAAGACACTTCCAACAGCTGGAAAGACCACAAATGTACCTCACCAAGAGGATTACTGGCCTCAAACATATATCCTATGCAGCCTGACTGAAAAAACTCTGGCTGTACTCAGTGGCATATCACTTGCTCAGAAGTGATCTCTGCCTGACTTACAAAGCCATGTCCAACTCAGAATTGATGGACATGCTCCATCTAAAGAAATCCAAGTCACTGTGAGCCACATGCTCTAGTGAGCTAAACCTCATCACAACAATAAATAGAACATGCTGGAGGGATAGATTCCTATCACAGAGACTCCCCATGCTTTGGAAAAAAATTCCAAATTACATCAGGCACCCCTTACTAACACTCTTCAAGAGAAACCTTGACAAGTGGATGGGTAACAGAAAATACACCCCTGGGATCACTTCATTGGCTTGACAGAGGATCAGTTAATTAATCAATGGGGCGGCGGCAGCTGACACACTCTGGTTAGGCTTATAAATGCCCTCGGGCAGATAGCCTAGTACCTACCTATGAACCTAAGTCAGTAGGCACCATCCTTACCCAACAAATGTATAGGGTTTCACAGAATGTCCACATTTATGCCTCATATATCAGTTCTGTTTGTCATAACAGTGCAGTTGTCTGGCAAACTATTATAGGTTGCTGTGAGAAAATAATGACAGACAGTTCAGATGCAGACTTCATTCCCATCAGAAAATGCATGCTAATACAAAACTATTCTACCAACTGTCTACTTTTTCAAGAGCAATATTAAAATCATGTCCCCATGTTTGTGCCTCTGTCCCACCATCATATATGGCTCTGTTCAGATTTCTGGCTGTAAGACTTTGAGAGGTATGGGCAACATGTAGCCTTACAATAACAGCACAATACAAACCATCTGTGGACCAGAGCAGACATATGGTGCACAATGCTGGACAACCTGCAAAACAGGGACAGTCAGAGGTGTGAAGTCCATAACCCTGTTTGTAGTGTTACATCTCTTACCCCAGTCACAGCATACCTACAGCTACATAGAGCAGCAACTGTGGATAAAGCCAGGAACTGGAGCAAGGCAAGACAAAGACCCACATATAAGGGGAAGGAGGAACTCCTGCCCAGTCAAATGTAGAAAGTGTAGAATAGAACAGTTCGTGCAGTAGCATGGGTTCCCTGCAGTGTATGGAGTTGGTAACCAAAATATCTGGCAGCAGTTCCTCACATGAAGCTATAATGATCTGCCACTGATGTACCAAGAAATCACAGTGCTATGTAAAATGTACCAGACATATTAGGCAAAACTCTGTTCAGTCCAATACATTCTGTACATACGCTAGAGATGGGGCAGGTAGTTTGGACAGCATAAAGCCAGGAAATCCCTCAGGTGTTATATTTATTTTATTTATTTATTTAGTTACATTTGTTTACCGGGAAATTCTGACTGGACGCAGGTCTTTTTTCAGTGGATGCCCGGGGAGAACAGCTCCACATCATGTACATGATAACTAGAAATACAAAGTTACAGCAATAGTAAGCAACATTACAGGTTGTTGGCTTTAATACAATAACAAGATATTGATTCTCAACAGTATATACAGTGAATGTTGCAAGTTAAGATAGTTTCTTGTTGTTTATAATATTAGGGAGGTGCTGGACTGTTTCATCAGGTTCAACAGACAATTGGCTGTAGCACACAAAATCCTGGACTGGAGTACAGGTAGGTCTGGCCTTGAGTCCCACTGTAAATATTGATTGTCGTACTGGGCATGCTCCTACATTTAACTAATTTCAGCCCATGTCTGAACCCACATCTGACTATAGAACTCACAAAGGAAAAACGTTGCTGGAAACTGCTGATGTGAAACCTGGAATTTATTGACAACACAAAACAGCTCATAATTAGTGCTTTCAGGCCAAAACCCTTCTTCAGACTCTTTTTCTTTGTGGATATTACTTTGTGACTGTTGCTGGGATTAAGCATAGCACGAGCTTTTTCTTTCTTATTTTTTCTTCTTATTCTGACTAGAACTGTGATGCCCGTATTTCTCTGTGCATACATACAGCAAGGTATACCTTAACTGTCTCCCCTATCCCCATCAAACATGATTACCCTTATCTATTCATATGTGGCACATATAAGATATATCTGGATCTGTTGAGTTTAATATAGATACAAACACACACACACATATATATAAATAGAGAGAGAGAGAGAGAGAGGCAGACATAGGGGGAGAGAGAGACAGAGAGAAAGAGAGAGAGAGTGAGAGAGACCCAGAAAGGCATAGAGTGATGTAGTGCTGCAGCCAGTCATATACCAACTATATCCAGTGGCACGTGCAAATAGTACTGTGAGCTCTAGTGTTTAATAGTAGGTAGGTAGGGTTTCTCATCTTAGATCAGCCACCTTGTGTTTGTGTGTGTGTGTGTGTGTTTGTGTATATATTTCACATACAGCAGAATACACACACCCAACAGGCCTATGTCTGTGCAATGGTCTCTCATTTTATGGCCCTGTGACTACTGTCCTCCACAACAGTGGCCTCCCTGTCAGCAGCTACTGATATCATCCACCCCAACAGCAGTGGCAGACACTGCCCAAATGTATAAGCTCTGTGGCACATGCAATAGCTGCATAGTATTATAGTGTAGACAGCTAGATAGGTAGTGGTTCTAATCCAAGCAATGGCAACTCAGTGTGTGTAAGTATATCCTCTTGCTGCTTTATTTATTTCTTGCCTTTGTGTGTGCAATGCAAATAAATTTTAAAGCCTGTGCCTACCTGTGGACCTAACCAGTGGCCTACTTTACAGGTCCTGCTGATGTCATCCACCTTAGCTGCACAGTTACACACTCTCCAGATACATAAGCTCTGTGGCACATGAGGTAAGTACATAGTACTATAATGTATGCGGAAAGATAGGTAGCGGTTCTAATCTCAACAATGGCAACTCAGTGCGTGCATGTAAGTAAATCCCCCTGAAGCTGTCTGTTTGTCTTGCCTATGTGTGTGCAATACCAATACTTTTAATGCCTGTTCCACCCTGTTAAGCCCTCAATTGAATTACTTTACAGGGCCTGCAGGTGTCATCCACATTAGATGCACAGTTAGACACTCTCCAGGTACTTAAGCTCCATGGTGCATGCAATAAAGATATAGTACATACAACTAGATAGGTAGAGGTTTTAATCTCAGAACTGGCAACTGTGTGCATGTTTCTATGAAGAATGTCCCCTGTAGCAGTGTAGGGTGGCTGCCATGTGCAATGGTTATACCATTTTGAGGGCCTGTCAATCCCCCCATTGGATTAATTTACAAAGCCTGCCAGTGTCATGCAGCTTAGATGCACAGTTAGACACTCTCCAGATACATAAGCAAACCACAGAAGGCAAAAGGACTCACTACTGGGATTTTTACTTTCTGATGTAGTCTTATCTCTAGCTCTACTTCACTCTTGGCTGCCCCCCAAGTGAAGAATTTCTGAAAATTATCCTGCAAACAACTGAAGGCAAAAGGGATCACTACTGGGATTTATACTGTCTGATATAGTCTTATGTTTAGCTCTACTTCACTTGTGGCTGCCCCCCTCCCAAGTGAAGAATTTCTGAAAATTATCCTGCAAACTGAAGACAAAATTACTCATGACTGGGATTTTTACTCTGCAGTCTGTAGGTGCATTCCCTGTTAAGTAATTACTGCATCTAGTTGTTAGTGCTTTTACTTAATTTTCTTTCATTGGCATAGCATGCACACTTGCAAGGTCTTTTTCTCCTGGTTCCTTTCTCTGTTATTGCCACTAAGTGCGACTACATGGCAGCAGAACTCCATCAAACAACTGAATCTTAGCCCAGATAAGCAGATCCTCCTGTAAGCAGGATAGTGCTCTACAGTTATTTAAATTCTCCAATATTTCTGTGTAATGTAAATTCATCCACGTCCGTTCATAGCAGTTATTTTTTCATTTATTGTGAATAAATAGTGGAAACACAGTAACTGCCATACTCCCTGCAATTAAGGAATAACACTGCTTACCTTCATTATTTATTCAGACTACTGATGCTTTTTCAGCTTTTACCTCCCAGGTAGGGCTCTACCTACTCCACTCTCCTACCCTACCCCCATTCCCACCCACCCCTTAAATCATTACCTTTATACCAAACCTTACCACACCCACATACAACCCTCCGTCCTTAAGCCAATCATGCAAACAACCACCACCACCCCTCCCCCTCCTTTACTTTCATATTGCACACTCTGCACATAGTATCTCCCCACTCTGAAGGTTACTGAGTCCATCCTATCAATATTCTATCAGGACCCCTACACATTCCACAAGGTTATCTCAATACACTCCCACTATGTCTAACAAACCAAACATGTACTCCCATCAAATAATTCTAACACTAACACTCACCATCAGGGCCCATCTAACCTCACCCTACTTCAGTATTACAATCCCCATGTCACCCTACCTTAACCTCACTTCCAACATTCACTAACTACTCCTTACTCATCTCTCCCTCACTCTTTAACCACACCACCTATGACCTGCACCCCTACAAACTCTTCAATTTTCAAAGCAAATCTAGCATTTCTATACAATGTGACTTAGCCTTCTCCAAATGCGTACAGACCATAATAAACATTACCTCTCACCTGCTTTGCAGTAGCAATATCAACCCCAACCCAGGTCCAATAGCAAGTCTAACACATCACCAAAATCAACCTAGAACCAATACTAGCCTACTTAAGAAAACATTCAGTATTCTAATAATGAATCATAACATAAGAAGCATCCTTAACAAAAATCACTGAGCTCCATGCAACCATAGTGTTATACTTACCTGACATCATCTTTCTCACAGAAACATGGCTTAAACCACACATTAAAAACAAAGAAATACTTTCTCCTGGTTATAGCATACTATGAAAAGACCGTACAGCTGAAAGAGGAGTCACTCTCCTATTATCAGAACATAATCAATGTTCAACTATTTAACACATAAATCCCTGCATTTAATCATGCAGAGATCCTACTTGCTAAGGTAAGACTAAATACACAAACATGGCTAAATATCTTAGGATCATATATCCCTCCAGGAGATAACATCAAAACCCTAGAATCTCTTTTCCACTGGACATCAGGTGACTTCAATATTGATTGGACCTCACTTAAATCACCTCACCCCTCAAATCATATTAACCTTTACAGCTTCTCACAGCTTATACAAACTGCTACTAGGGTAGACAAAACCTCAAAACAAGAATCAATACTAGACTGGATTCTTACCAATTGCCCATCTTCCACCCATAATTTCAGTACATTACCCAACACTCTAAGTGACCACCTCCCAGCCTTCTTCATCAGAGATAAAGCTAAACTAACTAGAACCAGCTCTCTTAAACACATCAGATACACTAAAAACTTCAGGGCTAATGACCTTAATACAGCCCTTAAACACTCTAACTGGTCCCCTCTTTTAATACTTTCTTTAGATGAAGCAGTTTAGCATTTCAACACTATCTTTTTAGGCCTTCTCAACCAATTTGCCCCACCAAGACAGATCCTCACTAAAACCATCTATGCCCCATGGCTTACCAAAACACTAGGCTACTTATGAAACAAAGGTTCAAAACATGAGACACCTGGCACAAAAACAAAACTACTCCTAATAAGCAAACATTCTTACAACTGAGAAACACTGTAAAAAAAAAAAACAAATCAGACTAGACAAATAAAAATACTATAGTGAAATTCAAACTAAGCACAATACCAACCCACAAAAGTTCTGGGCTGCTATAAACAGTATTCTCCAACGAGGTAAATCATCAACTCCTCATCCAAACATAGATACCACCTCTATAAACACAGCTACTCAATTTAATGAGTTCTTTACCAGCTCTATACTAAAGCTGTCAACAGACCCACCCTCCTCAACCACCACTATACTATATAACCTATCAAATAATGCCATCTCCTTTACCTTTCAACCTGTACCAACTTATACAATCTCTAGACATCTAACCAAACTTAAACCCACCACCCAAGCAGTAGACAAACTAGCTGCCAAATTCCTACAAATAGCTGCAAAAGCCATTTCCTACCCAATCTCTATAATCATTAACAGATCAGGCTCAGAACAAAAGGTACCACTTCCCTGGAAAATCTCCTACATTATACTAATACACAAAGGGGGGCACCTCCACTGACCTAACAAACTACCGCCCTATAGCTATACTTTCCCCACTGGCTAAAATACTGGAAAAATGTGTCCACACCTTGATCCTAACACATCTCCTTTCCAGCAATCTTCTTGCCAAAACTCAACACAGATTCCATCCCAGCCATAGCACTGCCACTGCACTCATCCATTTTGGTAACCTGGTAAATATGCAATGCAACAACAGCCAACTAGTGTCTTCAATTTTCCTTGACTTATCAAAGACTTTTGATACAGTCTCCCATACAAAGCTTCTAACATCACTCTCAGAATTAAAAGTAACTACCCCCACTCTATTATGGTGTCAAGACTATCTCTCCCAACGCCAACAAACTGTTCAGTCGAAAAACTCCCTTTCCCCCTACTTCCTGTAATACTAGGATTACCCCAAGGATCAGTCCCAGGACTCCTACTTTTCACTATATTTACAAATAATCTTCACAAAGCCACCTTTCTAGCAAACCTGGTTCAATACACTGACAAATCCACCTTAATCTCTCTGACCCCACCCTCCAACAACTTCACATCAAGACCCAAGAAGCCTTTACATCCATTGAAACCTGGCTAACAAACTCCCAGCTAATACTAAATCCAAAAAGACCCACAGTGTGAAAGTGGTGGACTCCAAGTCAGACTGCCGATCAGTCAGAAGTGGAGTACCACAGGGATCGGTCCTGTGTCCTCTCTTGTTTGGCATCTACTTTTCAGAAGTCCAGGCCAACATGGAGGGACTCAGGGTGACCAAGTTCTCAGATGACTGCAAGCTGGGAGCCATTATTAACTCCCCAAATGATTTAGACATCCTACAGAAAGGCTTCACTGAGACCAATGACTGGTGTTGAAACCATGGCCTTAAGCTTAATGGCAAAAAATGTGTCATCATCCCCTTTGGGAAAAACTCAGTTCCCACTAATTACCACATCGATGGGAGCCCACTGAACACTGAAGGCATTATAAGAGATCTGGGGACACAGGTTGACAGCAGCCTCTCCTTCGACAACCACATTGCCACTATGGTCAGAAAGTCTTTCTATGTGGCACACCTCATTACCAAGGGTTTTGCATCCATGAAGAAAGAGGTCATCATCTGTCTCTGCTCTTCCCTCATTAGGTCAGTCATCGAGTATAATGCCCATTTAGCATGTACCTCACTAGACACATGCAACAGCTGGAAAGGCCACAAAAGTACCTCATGAAGAGGATCCTAGGCCTTAAACACATGGCCTACATGGACAGACTCAAAAAACTCCAGCTATTCTCTGTCTCATATTGTCTACTAAGAGGCGATCTCTGCTTGACTTACAAAGCCATGTCTGACCTAGCTTTGTTAGAAATGCTACATCTAAAGCGATCCAATCCCTCCACACCACACGATTCAGAGACCTCAACCTCATTACCACAATCAACAGAACATGCTGGAGGGACAGAGTCAGAACCCAGAGACTGCCCATGCTCTGGAATAGACTTTCCATACATGTCAAGCAGAGCACTTCACTGGCCCTCTTCAAGAGAAATCTTGATGAGTGGATGGGAAATAGAAAGTTCACTCCAGGGATCACTCCAGTGGCTCTGCTTGATAGAGGGACTGAGAACTAACGTCGGATGGCACGATGCCAGGGCACTTCTATGGGCTAGACTTGTAAAGGCTCCAGGACCATTAGCCTAGTATGCACCTATAAACCTATGAACTTATGCTCTTCCATCCTTCCAAAGTAGCAGTACCTACTCCCCCCTTCTCTATTTTGGCATCAGATAATACCACTATCTCCCATGTTACACAAACCTAATTATTAGGGGTCATTATTGACAATAATATGAAATTTAAAATGGAGAAACGAAGTCCAAGCCGCAAATGGATTTATTGCAAAAAACAATAACAGAACCAAGGATTGACCTAGGTTTCATCCAAAAACACAGACTTCTTCAGAATACCAATGCCTGCTTAAAGCCACACTTTATATCTGAAGACTCACATACATAATGAGTTAATTAATCAAGAAAAATTAGCCAACAATCAATGAAATATTAAAGTGAAACCTGAAATTAAATTCCTAGTAAAAACATAACATATACTAATCATAAAAAATGAAATTTACTAAACATAATCATAAAAACACAAGAATACACGTGAATATATCAACCAGTAAATAAATACTACCATAAATATAAATATAAATAATTATATATATATATATATATATATATATATATATGGATCTACCTGACATGGTCGACAGTTCATATAGTCGACAGTTTATTTGGTCGACAGTTCATTTGATCGACAAGCATTTTAGGTGGGGGGGCTTCACCCCCACACCCCAATGTGGGGGCTGTGCCCACACCCCCTAACTATATATATCAACTCCAGGGTTGCACAACATTGGGGAAGGGGGCAAATCTGCTTGTCGACCATATGAACTGTCGACCAAATGAGTGTCAATTATATGAACTGTCGACCATGTCAGGTAGATCCATATATATATATATATATATATATATATATATATATATATATATATATATATATATTTAATTTAACATTTGTTAATACGCCCACATTCATTTATTGGAAGGATTTATCATTCAAAGACATTTTTGAAAGATGTTCATTTTCCAAAGGTTCATCAAATAGTAGGATTTTAGGTGACTTTAAATGTGGAAGGTGTTCTACATGTTCCCATATTTTACCAATGGGTAGTAAGTTTGTGGTTAATAATTATTATATTTCAATTATGGGACATTTTGATTGTTATAGGAAGAATGTTGTTTATCTCGCTAAATGTCAAGATTGCCCGGCTTTTTATGTGGGCAAAACTTGTAGGCTTTTTAGAGAGAGGGTCAGGGAGCATCTTTTAGACATCAAACATCTCAAGCCCACTAATGCTTTAGCCAGACATATTGTTGGTCATATTGGGCATGTTTTTAAATTTTGTGTTTTGCAGCAGATTAAGTGTGATCAACAGAGTAGGATTTTGGATATACACTTGGATTTAAGTGAGCTAAAATGGCAATTAAGATTAGATGCACAAAATTACCCTGGTCTCAACGATTATTGTACTATTAAGCCCATGCTTAAGCTTAAACATATCACGGGCAAAAAGTGAATATTTTAACTTTAGTGATAATTTTATATATATATATATATATATATATATATATATATATATATATATATAATTATTTATATTTATGGTAGTATTTATTTACTGGTTGATATATTCACATGTATTCTTGTGCTTTTATTATTATGCTTAGTATATTTCGTTTTTTTATGATTAGTATATGTTATGTTTTTACTAGGAATTTAATTTCAGGTTTCACTTTAATATTTAATTGATTGTTGGCTAATTTTTCTTGATTAATTAACTCATTATGTATGTGAGTCTTCAGATATAAAGTGTGGCTTTAAGCAGGCATTGGTATTCTGAAGAAGTCCGTGTTATTGGACGAAACCTAGGTCAATCGTTGGTTCTGTTATTGTTTTTTTGCAATAAATCCATTTTCGGCTTGGACTTTGTTTCTCCGTTTTAATTTCTTGGTGTTTTTTCTGGTTCCTGGTCGATAATAATATGAAATTTGACAAACACATAGCTCATGCAATAACCAAAGACAACAAAATACTAGGTACTATTTACAGATGTAAAAACTTCCTAACCAGCAACAGTAAAGTTACTCTAGCTCATACCCAACTTCTCTGTACCTTACTGTATGCTTCTCCTGTCCTAATTAATCTTAACAAGAGTGATTTAAACAAGCTATCAGTATGCTACAACAAAATAGCAAAATTTGCCACAAACTCTTCCTACTGCACCCAACACTGTCAAGCCCTAAAACAGCTTTCTTGTCTGGAACTCCCTAACACCTTAGCTCTAAACCAATTTCTTCTAGCTCACCAAATACTGTACCAGCCTGAGAAAACTCCAGCCTTACAAAACCTGATCACCTCTTACTACAATAACCAAAAACTTAGATCCACTAACAAGGCACTAATCGCAATCTCCAAAAGCCATTACAGCTCTAGTGACTCCCTGTATTCTAGCAACATTGCCAGGACTTGGAACTCTCTACCATTACAAATCAGGGTACAACCTAACAAAACCATGTTCAAAAAACAGCTTATTTCCCACCTAAACAATTTGTGGACATGCAACTGCCTAGCACCTGACTGACATATTTTAACATATTTCCCCTACCCACTATCCAACCTCTTCTTTAAAACTCTAACAGATGCACTATATTTATTATCACGCATTACTTACCAACTCACTGACACTTATTCCCCACTGTCCCATCTATATCTACTAACTCTCCCCTAGACTAAGTTAAATAGCTTTCCCTTAAAATGTCAATTTTTAGTTTTTTTCTTTCTTCTCTTATCTTTATTACATCTTCAAGATTATCTCAACTAAATATACCGTATGAGCAACAATCACATGTTACTACCTGCTATACATTTAACTGTATGTCTAAACTAGTATTCTTATGTAAATATCTTATGCAGTCATATGCTATCTGCTATATTTTATAACTGTATGTGTGAACCACAATGCTCATGTAAATATATTATGTATAGTATGTTAGTATTGTTTATGGAACTTTTCTCACCGGGCCTCCACTGAAAACGAACAGATCTGTCCAGTCGGACCTCCCCAGTAAACACATGTAAAATAAATAAATGAATAAGCACCGTGATGCATGTGATAACTACATAGCACTATAGTGCATACAACTAGATAAGTTGGGGTTCTAATCCCAAAACTGGCAACTGTGTGAGTGTATGTGTGTGTATGCATATCCTCTTGCAGAAGTGTGGCTGTTTTCCCTGTGTTTGTGTACAACAATTATACCATTTTAAGGCCCTGTGCAAACCTGTTAACCCCCCCAGTGGCAACCTTTACAGCACCTGCAGATGTCATCCACTTGAATAGTACTGTCCAACACTATAAAAGCATATAAGTTCTGTGGTTCATGAGGTATGCATGTAGTGCTATAGTATGTATAACTAGACAAGTAGGTGTTTTACTCTCAACAAGGGCAGTTCATGAGTGTGTGTGTGTGTGTGTGTGTGTGTGTGTGTGTGTGTGTGTGTGTGTGTGTGTGTGTGTGTGTGTGTGTGTGTGTGTGTGTGTGTGTGTGTGTGTGTGTGTGTGTGAGTACATATATCTCCTTGTAGCAGTATGACTGTTTCAGGCCCAATACCTGTCCCACCATGCAGGTTGCAGTCCATGTTTGGCCAGGTGTGTCCTGTGAAAACAACTAAAACAATACATAGGTCCCAAGAGTGTAGGACAACAAACATTTCCTACATGTGTGTAATAGTTGCATAAACCAGTCATTTTAGATCAGAAACACCTGAATGTTCTGAGACATAGCATAACCTAGGGAAATGCTTCAAAAATAAGATGTCATATTGGCAGTCCAAGAGAAGTTCGGTCCTTTGCATTTGCTGTGGGTATGGTTTTTCCTGCCAACTGCCACAATACAACAAGAAGTGTCCAACATTGGGCATTCGTTAAGGTGGCAACCCTACTCTATGCTGCCTATGTGTGTGCAATATGTATACATGTCAACGCCCTGCAGGTAGCTGTTGCCCCTACATAACCCACATGTATCTAGACATGAATGCTAGCTGCCACCACCCACATATGGAGGTACTGACTAAGGCTGTGGTCACTGTAAGTTGTTTGCGGTCTGTCATTGACCCACCAAATGATGTTAACACACTGCAGCAGGGTCTTACATTGGGTACAGACTGGTGTCAAGGTCCTTGCCTCAAGCTAAATGAAAAAAAAAACAGTACCATCATACCATACAGCAAGGACACAACCCCACTTTTTGCCACATCATTGGCAACCCCATAAGCACACAACCTGTGTTGACAGACCTGGGTACTCAGTTTGATACCAATGATGTGTTCAAACATCATGTAGTGGCAGTGGCCAGAAAGCCTTGTACATGGTGAAAGTCATAGGTAAAGGGAGTGCATCCAAAAATAAAAAGGTGGATATTACCTCTGCATAGTCCTCAGCCAGTACAACAATACTTTAGTACAATGGCCCATTTGATATATACCTATCCAGACATCTGCAACAACTGGAAAGGCCATGGTAATACCCACAAAGGTAATCCATGCCCTCCAACACATGTCCCATGCAGACAGCCTCTAATCAGTAGTGCCCCACTCAGTATCAGACAGGTTGCCCAGAGGTGGGTTGTGGCACGCCTATAACCCAATGTTGGACCCTGCCCTTCAACGGCTGCCCCATATATATGAGTCTACTTCACCGCACATTACCAGCACAACAGGCCTGAATCTGATAGGCAACATCAGCAAAACCTGCCGGCCAGACAGGTTTGTCTCCCAGAGCTGCCCTGTCTCAGGAATGCACTTCCCAGCCATGTCAAACAGACTACCATGCAGACCATCATCGAGTGTAACCATGATGAGTGGATGGGATACCACAAATCTGTTCCAGGGGTCCCACCTGTATCCCTCAATGACAGGGGCAACAGGTGTTGATTAATGATTCTGCTGGGGATAAACTAATGGCTAGGTTTGTAAGGGCCTCAGTGCCAATAGCCTAGGAACATTGTATGATCCTTGGTATACCAGTTATGGTCCTGTGTGCTGTGACAGACTGTGTTGTTAACTGTCCACTTCCATCACTGCCATCTACTGTGGTGCATCCTCTATGGGCGACATACCAGTACCATGTGATACATCCACCATCTGACAAATAGGTGAGTAGTACCACAGGTGAATGGGGAAAGTCCAGTAACATCTGTGCATTACAATTGCAGACAGCATGGCAAAGGTGTTGTAGGGTATCCTCCTTGTAGGAGTTCAACATCTGCAGTACACAGATGTTTGCAGAATGTGTTCATGTGCTGATATATGTGGACCCCCTGCCAGACAAATGTGGATGTCTGGAAATCAGATGGACAATATGTAATGGTTGTTTCCAGACTGTGGTGAATCTGGCTATCTCAGGCCAGACACCTCAGAAAACAGTTATGGTACTTTAATATCTGGCACTGTATTCATTCCCTCATGTTCCATGCTCAATATGTACACTCAGTTGCTGAGGGTGAGCCTGTGTTCCCCCTCTATTACTTGCTATAACCTGCTGTCCTGCTGTAGGGGGTCAACAGGTATGCTAGCCATAGCTCTCAGGCAATTATATACAGGTGATGAGTACACACTGACCTAGCCAGAGTATGTCAGGAACAGTCAGGGATACCTCAACAATGTCTGAACTATGCTTTTGTAATTTCTTCAAGTCATTTGGGTTTCTAATATCATGACAGGAATGGACCCCATTCCTAAGTCAAAGTATGATTAAAGTTCATGAAGTTAGTATTGTTTCAGTCTTTGATGTCAGCCAGTAGTGCTCTTCGCAGCACCTGCAATGTGCCCAGTAATGACTCCTTCTGCAGTTCATATGGAGTTACATGTATTGGTAACATATCTAAATACGAATGTAAATTATTGTTTTATAAGACCCTTTGCCCCTACTGTTATTGGAACTGTGTGGGTATCTTTCTTCCACATTGCTCTTTTTTCTGCCTGCAGATCCTGATAACTTTGTGTCTCTATGTATGCAAGACACTGTAGTCACTGGGTGTGGCAATTTTAATGATCAATGCTACCCTTGTCTTCTTTTCTTGGACCACTATATTCAGTTTTCTAGCATCTGTCTTTTGAACTGTTGGTAATTGATGATCCCAAGTGATGTAGACTTCTTCATTTTCTATGATGCTTTGTGGCTTATATTTCCAGTGTTTTTCAGCCACTTTAATACCATAATGTTTGCACAATCCCCAGTGCAACAGTCTCGCCACATTATTATGTCTTTCAGTATGCAGTCCTTCTGCCATTAGTATGTCGCAGTCAGCAACAAGGTGTGCAACTGTTTCCAATTCAGTTTTACAAAACTTACATTTGTTTCTTGTTCCCACATGTTCAAAGGACTTTATAAACCAATGTGTATGCAGCCCACTATCTTCGGTCACCAATATTAACCTTTCATCTCTTGGCTTGAATTCGCCTCTCCTTAATCATTCCTGTGTTCGTTCCTTATCAACATGAGGTTCTTCCAGAAGTTTAATATACTTGCAACTATATTTATGTTTTTTCCACATTTCTAGCCTTCTCATCTGATCCTTCACCTTATATTCTTTCTTTTGTTTTTTGGCACATTCAGTTGCTGCTGATTTTTATCTACTTCTGGTTTGATTTGCATTCCTGCTTGATGCCGATAAGCTTCTGCTAGGTTAAGTAGAGAAGTCATCTTAGATTTATTCTCCTCATGTTTCAAAGCTTTCACTACATTTGGGTCTTGTAAGGTCAGCAGATATGTGTGGAGTCCCACATTTGCAGATCTGTCCATATAATCACTTTGAAGGAGCCCCATCCCCCCTTTGGAACTGGGAATATATAATCTTGGTATGCACTGATTTTTATAAATCATTTGGTGAGCATGAAACATCCTGCTTGTTTTCCTCCCTAACCTATCCAACATTTTTTGGGGCCAGTCAATCACTACAAAATTGTAAGTTAGGACAGGAAGAGAAAATTGGTTTATAGCTTGGATTTTGTTCCTAGATGTCAGTGCTGTTTTCAGGATTAATTTAAGTCTTCTGAAGTATTCTTTACTAAGTTTTATTCTCATTTGTTCATGTTTTATTGATGGTCCTTCATTACTTCCCAAATTCCTTCTTTCTGAAGTTCTTTTATATCACATTCTTGTCCCAAACCGATGTTAGCTTAATGGATTAAGGGCAAGTCAGAATAGTAACAGTGACAGAGTCACCCTGGAATATCCCCCTTTGAATTTTTATCCCTGGGATAACAATTTGTCCTTTATCATGGCTTAATTGCAAAGTGGTCTGCCACTGTTTCATGGTCACTGTAATGTGGTCAATCAGTGTGAGAGGAGCAGACTGACAGTACATCATGTGATATGACAAAATTTATATCAAAATTTATATTAGAAAAGTTGATGTAGCTTCATTGCAACTACCTAAGTGGTAGTTAAGCCTTATATAGAAGGATGTTTAACAATAATAGTAACGAGCTTTTATGATAAAAAAGTGCGTACACCATAAGAGTTGAATAACCATAATACATGTATGTTTTATATTTATAATGTTTCACAATGTTTTTATACGTACTTAATAGTATATTTTTAGTGAGTGTTCCACAAGTGAGGTAGTCTATAAACGACACAGTTTAGATACAATTATATAATGTATCTATTAGGTAGATACAAATGTACGTTTTTGGAAACAGTGAACCAATAGCAACAACGTTGGTTCGTGCAAGTGTCTCGAGATTAGGTTTAAATTAAGTGCCTCATTGAGAAAAGGCTATCTGACGATTTTATCTGAGGAAGTTGGGTAACGTGTACTTGACGAAAAGTGTATTTGTAATTGAACGCTTAATAAACAATAACCTTTTTTACGTATCTTTACATCCAAGTCATTGTATTTTGGAGACTTACAGTGAGGAACAAGGAGTTTGTGCTGTTTTTGTATGAGCAGTTTACCGGTTTCTACAGTTTGTCTACATCATGTGATATGGCAGCTGTATCCACCACTACTGACTGTCACTGTTGTCTAATACACAATCCAGTCACATTAGTACATGAGCTAACCATTGCTGGGGGGACTTAGGGGCTAGAGCTGTGATCTATGTCACAGCAGACATAGCCAAAGGAGAAGTCTGTAGCTGCTGGACAGCTAACAGCGACATGTAATTTCAAGATATTTACCACAAACCACTATTATGGTAATCCCTGTTTCCCATGCCCGCATCCCTCAACTGCGTCCACTTACATGGGGAATACTATTACATAAACAAAAAAATACCAAGAATGTCCAAAATGTAAAAAGAAACACAGTAATAAAGATCACCATGACACAGGCACCACACTGACTTCACGGAAAATACTGGTAACCAAATGTATTCTGGTACCTTGCCCTTTCACCTTCAAAGAATAATTTAAATTAAAAAAAATCTCCATTTATACCCATGTACTTAAACAATAAACCAATAGACACATCTGATTAATTACTAAATGCTAAAAATAGCAATTTAAAAAGAGGGAAAAAAATTCCCATCACACTTTAAAGTGAAATGCTAATTTTTACATAATTATTCTCATACATAATTTAACACAAACATCCTTGTTAATGTTGCATCACTATTTTAAATTACACGTTTAATCTTTTTTAAATTTTGAAATTTTACCTACTTGTAAACCAAGGAGTTTAGTGAATGCAGGACATTATACCTTATAAGGTATAATTACTGTCCAGATTCATACCTCTGGGATATTAAGTATGATAATTAATAATCATCCTGCACTCTGACTTATTTAATTCTCTCTTAAAATCACCCCTGCTAGCTGAAGGTCATGCTAAGACACTGAAAAATAGACCCTTTACTAACTCATCATACTTAGATACAAAGTGAATGGCAACTGGGCTCTCCATATTTCTTCTTATATCCCCCATGTGCTCTAAAATACATGTCTTAACCTTTCTGGTTGTTTGCCCAATATACCAGCAAGTATTATTACAATCACATCCAATAATGTAGACTACTCCACAAGAATAATAATTAGAATATCCACTGGATATGTACAATTTCCCATTAATTTTAGAACCATCCAAGTTTTTGATTCTACCACAAATTGAACAATTGCCACACAAGTAAGAGCCCACCTTACCACCTATTGTACATTTTGTAACTACCTTTAAGTAACTCTTTTAAATTACTGACATTTCAGTAGGTTTCTTGTTCCCTAGATCCATCGCTTTCTCTTATGGTAGATATAGTAATTTTAATGCAACATTAACAAGGATGTTTGTGTTAAATTATGTATGAGAATAATTATGTAAAAATTAATATTTCACTTTAAAGTGTGATGGGAATTTTTCCCCTCTTTTTAAATTGATATTTTTAACATTTATCAGTTAATCAAATGTGACTATTGGTTTATTGTTTAAGTACATATTGTATAAATGGAGATCTTTTTTGGATTTAAATTATTCCTTGAAGGCGAAAGGCTGAGGTACCAGAATAAATTTGGTTACCAGTATTTTTCGTGAAGTCAGTGTGGTTCCTGTATTGTGGTGATCTTTATTACTGTGTTTCTTTTTGTATTTTGGACATTCTTGGTATTTTTTTTTGCTTTGGGAGCTCTTTTCACCATGAGTTCAGGAACCTCTGATCCACCAGGTGCTGTTCATGGTACCCTGTTTGCTGATTTGCTTCATGAGAGGGAGTGGAAAATAGCTGATATGGATCCCTGGTGTTTTACTACAGTGGATGGAGTGACAGAAAAATTCTAGCAATGGGAACATTTGATGTCCAAAAAGTGACTACTTTCTATGACCTTAAATTAGTAGAAAAATATGTCTCCATGAATATTACACCCAGAGGTCTTTGTATTGACCGTTTGCCTGCTGCCGAGTTTGCTGAAAATGAAGGGGACTTACTTGCTGCCTGGAGACAGGCAGCATTAGTATGCACACTGCAATGGTTACGTATCTTGATTAGAAGAAACACCAGGACTATAGAAAGATTATGGGGAGAGATTACTTTATTACAAAATAATCTGTTAGCTGAAGTCTCTCATTCTAGTTATCAAAATTTATTTAATGAAGTGAGTGTTAAAGTGCAAAAAATTGAACAAAAGGTGTTGGAGCGTAAAAAAAGAAAACTCTTAAGAGATGTTAATGACTTTGATAATAATTTATTATAATTATAATTTTATCCTCCTCTTCTTTCAGTTTCAGCTGAAGTGACAAACATTCCTGTCCTTGAGACTGTTTCTAATCCTAACGCTGACTATAACATTTCTTTTATTACTAATTATACCCCTGAATGTGCCCAAATATATACAATTTTGAACACATATTGGCACACACTTAGTGTTCATGATGAATATAAGGAAATTTACAACAGTGGAATCAGAATGGTATATTGGAGGGGTAGATGTTTTAAAGAAATATTGGAATATGTTGTGGATGTAGAAAAGATGGGCTCTTTGAGAAAGAAGGGCACTCATAGATGTGGTTCGTGTAACTACTGCAAATTCCTTATTGAACTGGATAAGGGGCATGTAAATGGGACCTGTATTCGTGTCTCCTTTTATTGTAATTGCAACACTGAGGGCATAGTGTATCTTGCCCCATGTAAATTTTGTAGTTGTTTTTACATTGGGAAGACACAAAGAAAACTCAAAGAGCATATATATGAGCACACTTTAGACATCAGGAAGGGAAACCACAAGAATGCTTTATCCAAGCATGTTGGTGAGAATCCTGGTCATGAATTTGGTTTTATTGGTATTGACCATATGGTTAGGAACGTGAGGAGGGACCTTGGAAAGATTTTTTAGAACTTCAAAAACTTGGAAGGCAATTAAAATTAAATGCTTGTGTCTATCCTGGATTGAATGAATGTGTTTCTATCAGTAGTGTTTTAAAGCTTCGCTCCTATTATGTGCAAATATCCAAACTGTAGGGGAACATTTTTATTAACAAAATTTTTATATTCATCAACTGCTTTATTTATGTGTCGTTTTATTTAGTATTTTTTACATGCATACATATATATATTTTTAGGTGGATTTTCCTTTAATTAATTGTTAATTAATTGTGTCACATGACTGTTTTGGAGGGATATTTAAATGGTAAAATGGTTGATGTTGTTTTTAATATCTCTGAAGAAGTCTGTGGATATAATCTGATGAAAGCGCTAAGGTTTTCAATAAATTTTGGTTCTCTATTCCTGGTGTTGCTTGCTCCTTTCCTTCATTGTGGTTCTTGGCTTGTGGAGATGGCTATTGATAATTTAGTTTACTCCTGGCAATGTAAAGACACAAACTTCAGCAGAAAAAGTGTTTCCTTTGAGGAAATTAATTAAGAAGATTCTTCGAAGCCACAGCAGCAACAAAAATACATGCAGAGAACATCTCAGTCATCTCCTCAAGTACAAACGTGATTGAGAAAAACGTGTGGCAAACATTACAATGGCAGCACCAATTCAAAGTAAGACTCTCTTAAAAATTCCCACAATGGGTTAATTGACAGTTATAATGCATTTCTGTTTTTTCAGACTCTACTTGTTCTGATTATGTACAATCCTTTATGACTGATACTAATATTGAGTGGACAGAATTTACACAGTCTGCAAGTTTAGACTTGGAGACTAATGAAGAGTTAAAAATAATTAATCTTTCTGATTTTGATGTGACTGAAAATGCTCAGAAAGTGCTCCTGAAAGGGGCTAAATTTGTTCCTACAAGGATTCCATCACTAGCAGACATTATTATGGATATCAAAAGATTCTGTCGCAAATTGAATCAAAGTATTTTTTCATGAACGTAATAGGTTGCAAATCAATAATACTGAACAATTGGCACAATTAGATAACGATTTGTTAGATCTGAGCATACATGAAACAGAGGTATTTGTTTAATTAGTGGAAGAAAATGATGAATTTTGTGATAATGTGTGTGACCATGATGATGATGTAGTTCAAACCATGAGGGGTTTTCAGCAGGTTATGGACACTTAATTTTGCCTGAACTGCCTTCTAATAGTGTGTTTATGCCTCCGAAACATTCCACAGCCATCAATATATTTGAGAATGTTGTGGGTAAAATCATGAACCCCAGTATGGTTCCTTCTTAAAAGAACATGACTGTTACAACCTTAGTAAAGATGAAAAGAAAGCTTTACAAGAGTTACATTTTTGTTTAGATAAGGTTGTTGTTAGCCAAGCAGATGGGGGGGGGGTAATTGGGTGATTATGAATTCTGCACAGTATGATGATATGGTGGACAGAATTCTATGTGAAGAAGAAAGCTATGGTAAACTAGCTAATAACCCTATTAGGGATTTCAGTTTAGAATTAAGTGAACTGTTGGAACGTGGGGAGAGGCTGTGTTTTTTTTCAAATCTAATGATGTTAAAAAATAGTTTTGAAAGAACCTAAAGACCCGATATTTTATGCCATCCCCAAGGTTCACAAATGTCTTGAAAACCCTCCCAGTAGACCTATTATTTCTGGGATTGGTTCCTATTTAGAGCATGTTAATGTGTTTTTGGATTTTCAACTTAAAAATGATCTTACTTTAGTTCCTTCTCATGTTAAGAATACTTATGATGTATGTAAGGATTTGTGTAATTTGGAATGGAAGCAATACTACTTTTGGGCTACAGCAGATGTTAATGCATTGTACACAAATATTGAAAAGAAATGGGGTTTGGAAGCCATGGCCAGAATTATGGGAGAGGGGCTTCCGTACTTCCCTTTTGTTGTCTATCTTAGAATTCTGTTTGACTCACAATTATTTTAAGTGGAAAGATGAATTTTATTTACAACTGAAAGGGATGGCCATGGGAGCAGCTTTTTCCCTCTTTATGCCATAATATACATGGGGGATTTTGAGAGGCAATTTATGTTTTTGAATATTTTTTCATTAATAATGTTATCTATTACAAAAGATACAGTGATGATTTGATTTTTTATATGCAGGGGCAATTCTGACTAATTTTTAGAGTTCATGCAACAACTTAACAGTAATCCTCATGGTTTGAGGTTCACCTGGGAAATAAGTGGTAAAAACATTCCTTTTTTGGATGTGGAGTTTTATATAGATGAAAAATATAGGGTTCAGCATAAACCCTACAGGAAACCTATTTCAGTCAATAGTTTTTTACATGCCAATTGTATGCACCTTCCCCATTTAATAAAGTCATTGCTCTATGGGGAATTGAGAATATTTTTTTATAATACTTCTGAGGAGAGCCTCAAGGAAGCTCATATGAACCAGGTGCATGAAAGTTTAGCCTTGAGAGGTTATACTGATCTCCTGGTTCTTTCTAGAGCTAGACAAAACATTTGGGGAGGGGTTCCTTATAAGAGGAAGATAGTTAGAGAGGGTATAGTTGAGAAAAACATGGAAAAGTTGTTTTTTGTTACTAGATTTTCAAACTTTTCTTCTAGGTTGGAGAATATAATTAAACAAATATGGCATGTTGTTTGTAAAGACATTTCAGTAGGTTTCTTGTTCCCTAGATTCATCACTTTCTCTTATGGTAGATATAGTAATTTAAAAGAGTTGCTTAAGGGCAAAGTTACAAAATGTACAATAGGTGGTAAAGTGGGCTCTTACTTGTGTGGCAATTGTTCAGTTTGAGGTAGAATCTAAAACCTGGATGGTTCAAAAATTAATGTGAAATTGTACATAGCTAGAGAATATTATAATTGTAATTCTTGTAGAGTAGTTGGCATTATTGGTATGATTGCGACAATAGTTGCTGTTATGTTGGGCAAACAACCAGAAAGGTTAAGACACATATTTTAGAGCACATGGGGGATATAAGAAGAAGAAATTTGGAGGGCCCAGTTGCTGCTCACTTTGTATCTAAGCATGATGGGTTAGTAAAGGGTCTGTTTTTCAGTGTCTTAGCATGACCTTGAGCTAGCAGGGGCAATTTTATGAGGGAATTTAGAGTGCAGGATGATTAGTAATTATCATACTTTATATACCAGAGGTATGAATCTGGACAGTAATTTTACCTTATAAGGTATAATGCCCTGTGTTCATTAAGCTCCTTGGTTTACAAGTAGGTAAAATTCAAAAATTTAAAAAAGATTAAGCATGTGTAATTTAAAATAGTGATGCAGCATTAACAAGGATGTTTGTGTTAAATTATGTATGAGAATAATTATGCAAAAATGAGCATTTCACTTTAAAGATGTTATGGACATTTTCTTTCTCTTTTAAATTGCTATTTTTAGCATTCACTAATTAATCAAATGTGTCTATTGGTTTTTTTGTTTAAGTACATGGTGCATACATGGAGATTTTTTTTCAATTTAAATTATTCCTTGAAGGTGAAAGGCCGAGGTACCAGAATAAATTTGGTTACCAGTATTTTCCGTGAAGTCAGTATGGTTTCTGTGTCATGGTGAATACTATTACATACCTGGTAAAGTGCTGTACTCCTTTATGTGCAGAAATCCTGTGGTAGAATGCTAGGATAGCACAGCCTGTCATCGCAGGGAAAGTCAAAGACCTGTGTACCATAGGCAGCAGCTTGCCTTTTGTATGCAATGCTCATGAACAGCTAATTGCCTGTGCACCAATTTGTGGCTCAGAATTGCTAATTGCATTCAGAACAGCTGGGTTGCATTTTAATTAGCCAAAGTCATGGCAGCACAGTGCTGTATTTGAGGCATTCATGTAGGCCTTGACCCTTTTCCTGGCTTGTGAGAAGGACATTATTGAGGTGTGGGGACTACAGCATCACAGAGGGTAGGTTGAAATACTGTCCACTATTTGGACTTATATGGTATGTCCACAGTTTTGCATGCTATGTTTGGCCATTGTGAACAGACTTTCTGATTCTGTGGCAGGTTACTGTTTAACAATGTGGGTTGAGGTCAGTAAGGAGACAGACAGATGTGAGTGTCATACATCATTTGTATCAGATTATGCATGCTACTGCAGTAGCCACTGGTCTATCAGTTGCATATGTTTGTAGGGGAAGACTTTGACACATGTCCCTGTTACTTGTCCATTCCCTACCCCAACCATTTATGTATGGGTGTTATGTGGAGTCCCTGTTCTATGTGTTTTGGGGGTATGGTAGGTCTGTAGCAGGTAGCTGAATATACTGATGCATATGTTGTAGGCTGCAGCTGCTGCATTCTGCCCAGGAACCATACTGGGAATTGTGAACACATTGTGGGACAGCAAGTTGTATATGTGAGTGAGGGAGCAGTGTCAGCTCTGTTGTCATAGCATAGCCAAGGTGAGGGTACTTATAACAGTCCAGGTGAGGCATGTGTTTCTGGTACATATGTTATGTAATAGTGACAACCAGAGAGTAGTAGGTGACATTTAGTACCACATAGTACAGCATTTAATTTATTTATTTGTGTTTCTCACTGAATATTAACTCAACTGAAGTTGTGGCAGTGTCTTATTTGTTAGAATTTCTGTGTAGCCATTGATAGCAGTGGGGGGTAGTTTCACCTCACTGATATTCTGTCCTGCCTTATATAAAAGGTACATTTTGGGTTATTTCTGCTTAATATCTGAGCTTTGGCCGGCTAAGATCTACCTGAAATCAACTGGACATATAAGTGAATTTAAGTACACTTTTATCTGCTCTTTTTCATATAGTACTGCATTTAATTGTGTTTCTCACTGAATATTAACTCAACTGAAGTTGTGGCTGTGTCTCTACAGAGTACTTGTTAGAATTTCTATGTAGCCATTGATAGCAGTGGGGGTAGTTTCACCTCACTGATATTCTGTCCTGCCTTATATAAGAGGTACATTTTGGGTTATTTCTGCTTAACATCTCAGCTTTGGTCGGCTAAAATCTACCTGAAATCAACTGGACATATAAGTGAATTTAAGTATGAAAAATGTATTTTAATTTGCGCTCTGCTTCTATGCTGTGCTGTTTACTGCTGAATCAGAGACACAGAGCTTTGCATGACTCCATCTGTAGTCTGTTTAAAGCACCAAGCCTTTCATATTGGACACTGATAAAGAAATATATTTTGCAGCTATAAGCACAGTTACAAATAACTTATTTTTATAACAAATGACACGTACTCTTTCTGTCAGATTGTAGCATATATTTACAGAGTTTTCTTTCATTACAGATATGAATGATGACTTCTACATAATATGTCTCTCTGTCTCTCTCTCACATAACTGAACTACTACAATTGTTATATAGAGTGCTAGTTACGCACATAGATTTTGTTATTTCCTCTTGGTATCTTTTTTTGGCCTTCTGTGGGAAGTCACATAATGTCTGTTTTTAGACTTTTCTATTTTCCTGTCAGCAGTTCTGCTGATGTGAAAATGCACAAATGCACACAATCAGAATAACAGAAGTATGAAAGGAAACATCTGTTTTGTTGTTATTGAAAAAACATCACGTATTGCTGAGTTTAGATATTTGTTTTGCAAACATGAGAAAATCATGTAATACTTGCTTTCCAGTATTGCTTTGTTAGGCTTTTTCTGATGCTGTGAAGAGAAGCCTGTCTGTTATACATATAGTATGAATGCCCATATCACATTGCTAAGCTCTATACATATATTCAAGCAAACATTTTATTCTATGCTTTATCTTTCAGCATATTTACAACAGAATTAATTCCAGCCTTATACTCATAATCTCTAACAATTCCCTCTTTTTTAAACATACTCAAAACACTTTATACTGATATGTATTTTTTGATTAGATCATATAGAAACACATTAAAAAACAAAACCTTTAGTCTTTTTTTGATACAAGTGAAAATGCAATTGTACATAGTTAATACAATTATATCAAGTATTACAACCAAAACTGAATGTATTTAACAACTTTTTCTTTTGTAGACCATTCTGTGTAAATATTTCATCAGTTATGGGCTGTGTCTGCTTTAATTTTATTTTTTAACTTGATATATTTATTCTTTTGCAATTACAGAATTTAATTTATGACTTAAAACTGTTCCATTAACTCTTTGCAACTGTTGAATTAACTATAAGAGACAAGAACTATGTGCTACTGCAAGCATTTATATACTGCTGAAAATATACAGTTTCAATGTCATTTTAACCATAACATTGTGGTCATATTTCTGAACTGTCTATACACTTTAGTTGACAGTGAAATATACTCTGAAGAATGCTGTTTAAGTATTAGTCCATTAGCTGTATGAATACAATATTTTAATATAATTTTTTAACTGGTATAACCAATACTGATATAGATTAAATGGTGGTCCAAAAAACAGTAATGAGACTCCAACTTAAAACCAGTGATAATATTACAACTTGACAAATTACCTTTGAACTTATTACAGTGTATCCTGTATAGTATGTATTTACAGAGACTGTTTGCTATTCATGCATTTCAATCTAGTAGCTAACCTGGACCCATTTTTTTAAACATTTTTTACACATATTCATTACTAGACATTAATTTCATTTATACTGAATTATTTTGTATTTGTACATACAATGACTATTATTTGTACTGAATTATTCTGCATTTGTACATACAAAGTCTGTAAAGTACATTTAGTCTAATCTTACAAATTTAATAACATTAATATTAAGCAAAATCTTGGAAAACTTTTATGTCTCTTTAGAAATATCTAGTGGAATTGGCACTAAAGGCATACGTCCTGTTATTTTAAACTACATACTCAGCAATTAAAAACATTCATGCTTTTTTATACTAACATTGTTTTGCCAAAAAATATTAAAAATAGTGACAATTTTTGCTCAATTTTTACATATGTTTACTCTCCCTTGTATAGCTTTAATAAAGTAATTTTAAGCCATCTCTTGTTTTTTAAACCATCTCTTGTACAGCTTTACAGTTTAACAGGTTGTAAATACAATTTAATACTAAACAATACAATAATAACCATTAATGCTAAACAATAATAATAACTATTATGATAGCTATTAACAACTTGTAAAATATTTATCCTCTCAGGTTTAATCCAGTTTACCAGTATTTCTAATACACTAATACCTGTTTTTCCCTCCCCCTAAAAGAGTATTTTCAAGAAGGAATGAGATTATTTTTTTCCTGTAGCTCTATTTCAGACCCTTGTGCAGTACTGCTTATACAGTCAGTGTAAATCTGAGAGCGTGCCCCTCCTCCTGTAGTATACTGCAGTATTGTTTATTTGCTTTATGCTGTGTGAATAGAATGTATACCAGCCCAATACTTTAGTTATATATTTACTTTATTAGGTTACAAACAAACTATGGACTTTTATCTGATTTGATAATTTTTATAAAGCTTTTGCTGTTTACTTCTACTAGTAGGTATTTATACCTTTCTGCATAATTGATTCGAACTGTATGTATATTATGGCCCATTAGCTGGCTATACTTGATGTAATTGAGTTTTTTACTTTTAACATTTACTTGCAAACTGACTATCAGTGACATTTATGCACAATTGTGACATTTTATTACAATTAGCAAATAATGTTGCATGTGAATCATTTAACAATTATGTTTTAATAACAATAATGCTTTAAGAAAAACTCAAGCCACTTGTCTGGCAATCAGTCTTGTTGTTTATCTTATCTTTGCAGCATTTCCTGTAACTATTCATCCAGTCTAGAAAGATCTGATACACTTGCATTTCAGTTAACCCTTTTAGCATTTTTCCTTTAATCATCTGCTAGTAAAATGCAGTTATAAAGCACTTAGTATTATATTTGTGATTTGCATAAGTATGCAAACTAAACATTATTTTATAATTAGCTTACATATTTTTTAACTTTTGATTTCAGTATGTGTTTTATTTATTTAACTGCTCATTTTACAAAAACTGTTTGACTAATACCATTTGTGATTGTATTTCTTTTTAAAATTCAGAACTTTAACTGTTTGGTGTGGTGTTACTATACAATTATAAAAAATTGTAAAAAACAAAATAGATAATAGCTTAACTAACACATGTTTATATTTATATTATTTATATTTGCTGTTGTCTGCCTGTTATCCTTGTGAATTGTAACAGATGTATTTTAGATGAAAATAAAATACATGAATGTCAGTCTCGTGACTTTAAATCTTTATTTAAGCATGTTAGTCTTGTGACTTTAAATCTTTACCCTTATTAACTATTTTTATTTAATTTTATGCACTAGAACTGTTTTGTGTACCTTTTGACTATGCTATGAGAATGGCAGTCATTTGTTTTACTTTACTGTAGTACTGATAAATGTATTGCTTTAAACAATTGAGAATGATTTGTCCAGACATCAGCTCCTACCATGTATATTTAACCATTTTCAAAACACAAACATATTATAAAATATATTTCTTTTGTACAGATCAGCTGCAGTTTCCTGTTCTTTTTAAGCTCAGCTGTTATATGGAGGAAGTCAGTCTCTGTCAGTTTAGCTAATTTATTTTCTTTATGCTGCAACTGCTGTTCAAGAGTTTCCTGTAATGTTGTATGGTCTTTCTGATATTTTTCAGTAACCTGTTCTGCTGAATCTAAAACTCCTATGCACTTTTGAAAAGATGTATGTATAACTTGCCTAAGCTTCCTAAACTCATTGTGTCTGTCTTTTAGAAGTCTATTACATTCTTTTGTAACAAAATGTACTAGAGGTTCTGTCGTTAACTGATTTGACTGTTATTGGAATTCTGAAATAAACCTTTCACATCTGGTAACAGAACATAACTGTCTAACATTTGAATATAATGTCAACATATTAACTTTCTTGGTTATTTACCATTAAAATTTTTGTCTGTACAGTCTAACCTTTGAATAGTGGCATGCACTGTATTTTTATGACATTGTACACACAATAAACATTTTTTATACCACACATGATTTTGTTTCAGATACCAGTCATATATTGCAATCCATTTGTATAATGCCTTACTATTAACTTGTCCTAATAAGGTTTTACATTTGCTAATATGCTGTATATACATTCATTCTGTTCTTCTTCTTCTTCTTCTTCTTCTTATTATTATTATTATTACCTCTATGGCATTCATACTGTATGTAACACAGAAAATTTTTCTTACCAGTCAACAGAGAGGCAGATGGCCAAGCTGCTTTACTGTAGATGGTTGAAAAGTCTCTGTAGTCACTTGTGAAGTTGGTACAGCAAAACTGGCAGTTTCATTCTTACAACTTTGTATTGTTCCTTTTTTGGAGAATTTATGTCACTGCTCACCTTCTTGCACTGCAGTCTCACTCCAGATTTAGACGTTTAATAAACTGTATTATTGCTGCAAACTGTAGAAAACTGTAGAAATCTTAAGTATTTCACATAAATGTTAGTTACTGTGCTTTTACAGGAGTGACCTTATACAAGGCATTACCCACTCACTCCCCCTGTTTTTGGATACAGGCTAGGAACATTCATTAGGGTCACCATTGAAAAATGTATTTTAAGTGTGCATTGCTTCTATGCTGTGCTGTTTACTGCTGAATCAGAGACACAAAGCTTTGCATGAATTCATCTGTAGTCTGTTTAAAGCACCAAGCCTTTCAAATTGCACACTGATAAAGAAATATATTTTGCAGCTATAAGCACAGTTACAGATAACTTATTTTTATAACAAATGACACATACTGTTTCTGTCAGATTGTAGCATATATTTAGAAAGTTTTCCTTCATTACAGATATGAATGATGGCATCTGCATAATATGTCTCTCTGTCCCTCTCTCACATAACTGAACTACTACAATTGTTATATAGAGTGCTAGTCACACACATAGATTTTGTTATTTCCTCTTGGTATCTTTTTTGGCCTTCTGTGGGAAGTCACATAATGTCTGTTTTTAGACTTTTCACCTCACTGATATTCTGTCCTGCCTTCTATAAGAGGTACATTTTGGGTTATTTTCTGCTTAATATCTGAGCTTTGGCCAGCTATGATCTACCCAAAATCAACTGGACATATAAGTGAATTTAAGTACACTTTTACCTGCTCTTTTTCATATAGTACTGCATTAAATGTATTCATTTGAACTTCTCACTGAATATTAAGAGTACTTGTTAGAATTTCTGTGTAGCCATTGATAGCAGTGGGGGTAGTTTCACCTCACTGATATTCTGTCCTGCTTTATATAAGAGGTACATTTTGGGTTATTTCTGCAAATTATCTGAGCTTTGGCCAGCTAAGATCTACCTGAAATCAACTGGACATATAAGTGAATTTAAGTACACTTTTATCTGCTCTTTTTTATATAGTACTGCATTTACTTTATTTGTTTGTGTTTCTCACTGAATATTAACTCAACTGAAGTTGTGGTTGTGTCTGTGCAGAGTACTTGTTAGAATTTCTGTGTAGCCATTTATAGCAGTGGGTGGTAGTTCCACCTCACTGATATTCTGTCATGCCTTATATAAGAGGTACATTTTGGGTTATTTCTGCTTAATATCTGAGCTTTGGCTGGCTAATATCTACCTGAAATCAACTGGACATATAAGTGAATTTAAGTACACTTTTAGCTGCTCATTTTCATATAGTACTGCATTTAATTTATTTATTTGTGTTTCTCTCTGAATATTAACTCAACTGAAGTTGTGGCTGTTTCTCTACAGAGTACTTGTTAGAATTTCTGTGTAGCCATTGATAGCAGTGGGTGGTAGTTTCACCTCAGTGATATTCTGTCCTGCCTTATATAACAGGTACATTTTGGGTAATTTCTGATTAATATCGGAGTTGGCTGGCTAAGATCTACCTGAAATCAACTGGATGTATAAGTGAATTTAATTACACTTTTATCTGCTCTTTTTCATATAGTACTGCATTTAATTTATTTAAAAATGCAGTGGTGGTGCTGAGGTAGCGTTGTTGCCTCACAGTAAGACATTGTCCTGTTTGATTCTCAGCTAAAGCGTCTTCTGTGTGGAGACATGCGTGAATGGGTGTACCTTCGTTGAAGGTTGTGCGTCAGGGCTGGCAACTCGGCACGTAAAAATCTACTGCCAATCATTAGCGGACAGGAGTTCCACTGTGGCGACCCCTAACTAGGAAAAGCCGAAAGACACAACAACAACAACTGCATTTAATTTATTTATTTGTGCTTCTCACTGAATATTACCTCAACTGAAGTTGTGGCTGTGTCTCTACAGCTAGTTCCCCACCCACCCTTCCTGTTCTTGTTTTGGTATTAATGTTGGTGGCTTTGAAATTGCCTGCCCCTCTTGTAAATTTGTATTTGGATACTCCTTCTGGGTCCATCTTATTTGCTCACTCAACTGAGTGCAGTGAGATCATATTCTGATTTCAGGCACTCCTACTGTGTACAAAGAGAGCATTTGGGAAGGACATCCCCTGTAGCCTCTTAATCCTGCTCTGTTCCCTCCTCAAAAAAAAAAAAAAAAAAAATTACATAAATAAATAAATAAATAAAATGTATATACTTTATTCAGCTGCTCTTACTGTAACTGTCTTAGTTACTATTCTGCATGCTATCTGTTCAGTCGCTTTTACTCTTCATTCTTTACTGCTTGTTAGTAGCCTTCTAATTTATTGCCTTCTGCACTTGTTTTTTAGTCATTTGTTAATTTAATTGCATTTATTTAAACTGTATTTGCTGTAATATTGCTACACACTCAAATGTGCTAGCCTGCACTGCAATTTAAATTGTATTAACTGCTGTTTTAGCTGCTTTTCTGTAAAAAAAAAAAAATCTAAGCTTGTTTCCTGCCTTTCCTGTAACTAGTCTAGTCCAGATGCATATTTGCTGTATCCAGGACTGTTGGTAAGCTTCTGAGCCCCCCCAAGCCCTTCTGTATTGGAGGGAAGCCTTCTAGCTTATCAGTGAGAGTGGTAAGCACTAGGTAGCCTATCTACCATGGGAAGAGTGGGCTTTGGCCCAGAAATTGTAGTTCACTGGCAGTTTGGGCAGTTTTTCCATCTCTTTCTACTTTCTGGTTTAAAAGCCCATGTTTGCGTTTGGTCCCCACCTTTCCTGTAACTAGTGTAGTCCAGGTACAGATTTGCTGTATCTAAGACTGTTGGTAAGCCTCTGAACCCCCCAAGCCTTTCTGTGCTGGAGAAGCCTTCTAGCTTATCAGTGGGAGTGGTAAGCATTAGGTGACCTATCTACCACAGGAGGAGTGGTTTCTGGCCCAGAAATTACAGTTTATTGGCCGTTTGGGAAGCTTTTTCCATCTCTTTCAACTTTCTGGTTTGAAAGCTGCATTTGCGCCTGTTTCCCGTCTTTTCTATAACTAGCCTAGTCTGGTTACAGAGTTGCTGTATCCAGTGGGTGTGGCAAGCACTAGGTAGCCTATCTACCACAATAGGAGTAGTTCCTGGCCCCAAAATTGTACCTTATTGGCTGTTTGAGCAGTTTTTTCCATCTCTTTCAACTTTCAGGTTTAAAAGCTGCATATATGCTTGTTTCCTGCCTTTCTGGTAACTAGTCTAGTCCAGATACTGACTTGCTGTATCTAGGACTGTTGGTAAGCGTCTGAGCCCCCCAAGCCTTTCTGTGTTGGAGGAAAGCCTTCTAGCTTATCAAGTGGGAGTGGTAAGTACTAGGTAGTCTATCCTCCATGGGAAGAGTGAGTTTTGGCCCAGAAATTGTAGTTTATTGGCTGTTTGGGCAGTTTTTTCTATCTCTTTCAACTTTCTGGTTTAAAAGCCGCACTTGCACTTGTTTCCCACCTTTCCTGCAACTAGCCTAGTCCAGATACAGAGTTGCTGTATCCAGGACTGTTGGTAAGCTTCTGAGCTCCGCAAGCCTTTCTGTGTTGGAGGAAAGCCTTCTAGCTTATCAGTGGGAGTGGTAAGCACTAGGTAGCCTGTCTACCACAAGAGGAGTGGTTCTTGGCCCAGAAATTGTAGTTTACTGACCATTTGGGCAGTTTTTCCATCTCTTTCAACTTTCTGGTTTAAAAGACCACATCTGTGCTTGTTTCCCATCTTTCCTGTAACTAACCTACTGGGAAGCACTAGAAAGCCTTAAACTGATAAAAGCCGTCTAGCTTACAAGAGAGACTTTGGAATAATTAAGTGTCAGTTTTCTGTATTTTCTTGCTGTTCTTAACTGTTTTCTGCCTAAACGCCAATTTGCCAGCATTTATTGTGATTTAAAAGCTTGTTTTTTTTCACATATTGTACTTATTTGACTGCCTGCACTTTTAAAAAGTCATTGTTTGTTTAAATAATTTATTTAACTGTTGTAGGCTACACACTAAAGTGTGATAGCCTTTTCTGATCATTTGTAGTCGTTTAAAGCTGTTCTAAGTGTATTCTTTAATGTTTTGGCCTTATCTTTAAAAAAAAAAAAAAAAAACAAAAACATTCCTTGTTTCCCACCTCTCTAAGCTAGTATAGTCCAGTTTTCAGGCTAGTGCTGAATTCATGGCTGTGTTACAAATTTCTGAGTTGCCCATACCTTACTTGGATAGAAGGAAGTTTCTCTGTTCATCTGTGAGAGAGGGGAGCTTTAATCAGTCTATCTGTCCATGGAGGAGTGGTTCCAGCCCAGAAGTTAGTAGTTTATTGGCCATTTTGGTCTAATTTCTATCTCTTTCATTTCCCTGCTATAAAAAACAGGTTTACACAGTTTTGCGGGCTGGGCATCTCCAGTTAGCTAGGGTTAAATTATTCCCGGCTCCGCTAAGTCTCCTCTTCAGTTTTTCCCTTGAAACTAGTCTAACTCCAAACCTAAGCACTCAAAAAGCATTCTACAGCCCAGCACTTGCTCAGACCTAATAGCAAGCACTAATATACCCTGACACTTGATTGCCCAGCAGGGCAAGGCTCTTTATTCACCCCTCACCAACCAAGCGACTAAGCAGCTGACCCTACTATTCAGGCATGACCAAAGGGCAATTTCAGGTGTACTCTCCAGTCCAGCTGGTGAATCTGGGTTTCCTGAGGCAATGTTACAACTGCCTCATGTTTACAAACAACCCTCTCCTCCCACCACAAAAGGGTCTACTGCACGTTGTTGTAAGCTGACAATATCGAGTCTGATATTGTTGGGACGACAATATCGAAAGTGAAGAACATTGTGCAAGTAAACGGAAATCTCCGTAAGGGGAGATTTCCGTTTACCTCAATGTAGTGCAGTCTCAGAGTTGGTATATTTAAGTAGGGGTGTGTGGGGGGGTGCAGGGGTGGTTGCCCCCCCTGCCTACGCCATTTATTTTTTTTTTATTTGTTTCTTTTACATTATTTGATGTTTTACTTAATTGATCAATAAAGTTTGACCTTTATTGATTCGATTACGTAAACTTTTGATAACAATGATATAGATGCCCACAAAACACTAACATATGTGAAAGATGCAATTATACAGCCAAACTGGAGGGTAAGCTCTCTCCACCCAAGACTGGAACAGACAGTCGAGAGGAAAAGGTTAACACTTGCCCCACAACTCCAGCCACACATAGACCTACTAAACCAGCACTGGCAAAAAATACACATAAATATACAAAATCATACTTGGAGGCTCTAAATAAAAACCTGCAAAAGCATCAGAGACCTCCAAAGAAGACACCCAAACAATCTGCACCTCCCATCACAAACCAGACAACACATAAAACACAAAATCAGTGTGCCGCACAATCACAGCCCTTAAGGCAAAATAGCATACCTAACACACTAGTAATAGGTGACTCTGAAGTCACTATTACATGATAAGGCAAAATCCCAAAAAGGGAAGGGATCCGTGATCAGCACTAGCAAGAAAATTCGATCCCTCATAAAATCATAAAAGGCTAGCTTTGAAAGAAAAATTGCCAAAGACTCTAAAGATGATCACAAGGTGTTCTTTAGCTACGTCAAGAATCTGGGTGGCAACTCTCAGATCTGCTCTGAGCTGGTGCAAAATGGCACAAAATACACTGAACCCACTGACATTGCCAATATCCTGGCGGACAGGTTCAGTGCAAACTTTACCCCCCTTCCCCCCCAAAAGGGCCAATGTCTATCCCAGAAGAATGCAGTCCCCCAGACATCACAGACACACAGGTGGAATCAGCCCTCTCCAAAGTAAAAAACACAGCATCAATGGAACTGGATGGTATCCCGGGCTGCATCTTACACAAGCTCCAAAATGAACTAAACCCTCACATAAATTCACTGTTCCAACTCAGCCTTACCACAGGTTATATACCCAAAGAATGGCGTACAGCAACAGTGATCCCGCTCCACAAAGGTGGCGCCACAACGGATCCCAGGAACTATCGCCCTATAAGCCTGACTAGCCTGGTCTGCAAGGCTATGGAGTGCTTCATCATGGATCTCATAAACAAAGACATTGGGAACCTCCAAACACTGGACCCTACCCAATTCGGCATTGTTAAAGGCAGATCTTGCCTATTAAACCTAGTTGACATCTTTGAAATAGTAACCAAAGCCATAGATGAGGGAAAGGTAGTCCACACAGCCTACCTGGACCTCGCAAAGGCCTTCGACACAATACACCACTCTGGCATCATAAATAAGCTTACCAGCTTAAATATTAACCCATATGTCAAAAGATGGGTTGCAAACTTTCTCAGGGATAGAACTCATATGATCAGAGTCGCGGGTGCCATGTCCGACTCTAAACCGGTTACAAGTGGCATCCCACAGGGCTCAGACCTGGACCCCTCTTGTTCAGTATATACTTCTCCGAGGTACAGGCAAACATGGGAGGACTGTGGCTTACCAAGTTCGCAGATGATTGCAAACTGGGAGCCATAATTGACTCAACAGCTGACAAAAGAATCCTCCAGAAGGGCCTTACGGAGACGGATACCTGGTGTCAGAATCACGGCCTCAAGCTAAATGCCATAAAGTGCATAGTCATCCCCTTTGGGAAAAACAAAGTGCCCACAAACTACCACATAGGAGGTAATCCACTAAGTACGGAAGAAGTAATTAGGGATCTGGAACCCAAGTAGATAGTAACCTCTCTTTTGACAATCACATTGCCAAAGTGGTTAGAAAAACCTTCTATATAGCTCACCTAATCACAAAAGGGTTCACAACTAGGTCAAGAGAGGTCATTGTGCCCCTCTACTCATCGCTCATCAGGCCCATAATTGAGTACAATGCCCCATTTGGGATGTACCTAACCCGACACCTGCAACAGCCGTTGAGACCTCAAAAATATCTCACCAAGTGGATCATGGGCCTCAAACAGATGCCCTATGTAGCTCGACTAAAGAAACTCCAGCTGTACTCAGTTGCTTACCGCCTACTCAGAGGCGATCTCTGCCTGACGTACAAGGCCATGTCTAACCCGGAATTGTTGGACATGCTCCACCTCTAGAAAACCAAATCCATTAGAGCTACATGCTCCAGGGATTTAAACCTTAGTGCAACAATAAATAGGACATGCTGGAGGGATAGATTCATATCCCAAAGGCTTCCCTCGCTATGGAATAGAATCCCAGTCCATGTTAGGCCGAGCCCCTCACTGACCCTCTTCAAGAGAAATCTTGATGAGTGGATGGGAAATCGTAAATTTACTCCTGGGATTACTTCTATGGCCCTGCTGGACAGAGGCCAAGGAATCTAATCTAAAAGGGAGGCGAAAGCCAACACATTCTGGCTAGGCTTATAAATGCCCTAGGGCAGATAGCCTAGTACCAACCTATGAACCTATGAACCCTCAGGTCACTCCAGAAGAAGTACAAATATGACTCTGCCATTGTTCATGTTGGTGTGAATGACCTGAGACGTACCTCCCTGGACTACATGAAAAGAGACATGGAAGAGCTCTCTGATCATGTAGCCTAGGCTGGTATGACCCTGACCCTGAGTAGCATCCTGACCTCACCAAGAATGAATGATACCCCAGTATAAAGAAAAAATTATTAATTTCAACAACTGGCTAAACTTCTGGTGTCATTCAAAGGGGATCCAGTGTCTGTCAGCCTGGGACGACATGCTCGACAAGCCCTGTTGCTTCACAAGAGATGGCTTGCACCTGTCAACCCTAGGCTTTCGAATACTGGCCAAGGCTCTTGCTGCCCCCATAGTGCCTTTTTTAGGCAAGGCTCAAAAGTCAAACCCACCTCCGTAAACAGCACAATTAACAAAAAACTGAGGGTTATGCTAATCAACGCCTGGAGTTTTAAATCTCAAAATGCACATGCTCAAAGCATTCCTCAGTATGGAGAACATCGACATCTGTGCATTAACTGAAACCTGGTTCAAGGCTCCAGAGAGCACCCCAGCACTACTAGGCTGCAACTCATACCACATGTTTCAGCCACAGAACACGGACCGAAACCCAAAAGGAGGGGGTGTATCCATATTCATCAAAGATACCTACACCTCCAGGTTAGTGGTGCAGCATGGTACATCTAAGATCATCCATGTGCAATTAACATTGGGCAAATCTGTAATGCAAATTGTGGCCTGCTACAGATCACCCTCCATGACCCAGGACCACTACTCCACCTTTCTGGAGACACTGGAAAACATGAAGCTCCTACTGAACACCCTGATATTGGATGATTTAGATTACCCTACCATTAACTGGGAAAACTACTCGAGTACAAACTCCCAGGCACAGCGCTTCCTGGAATTCATCAACTTAAATGCCCTGGATCAGCTGGTAAACTCCCCTACTAGAGGTGAAAACATATTGGACATGGTCATCACCAACATGGGTGACAGGTATTCCACACCGAAGGTCAACCCGTCACTGGTTAGATCAGACCATAAACTAATCACTCTGGATGCCCACACCCCACCACCACCCCAACTAAGGAAACCACAGTAAAAAACTTTTCTAAAGCAAACTTCACCTTACTTAAGACAGAGGCGGTAAGTTTCACAGCCCCCATGCTAAAGGATAATGCTGCCCAAGATGCAGAAACCTTTACAAATGCACTCTATGAGCATCTACAAGGATGCATGGATTGTGCCATCCCTAGGAAAACCAAGACTCACTCCTCTAAGAGAAGGAAACCAGTCTGGTGGACCCCTGCCATAAACAGGCTATACAATAGAAGGAGGAAACTAGTTCAGAAAAAAAGCAAATCCCAAGAAGGAAAGACATCTCTGATCAGTATCAGTAAGAAACTAAGGTCCCTCATAAAATCATCCAAGGCTAACTTCAAAAGAAAATTAGCCAAGGATTCAAAAGATAACCACAAAGCCTTCTTTAGCTATGTTAAGAATCTAAGTGGCAACAAGCAGATATGCACAGAACTAGTGCAAAATAGCACAACATATACTGAACCTATTGATATTGCCAACATCCTGGCAGATAGATTCAGTGCAAACTTCACCCCCTCTCACCCCCAAAAGGGCCCACAGCAATACCGGAAAAGTGTAGTGTCCCGGAAATCACAGATGCACAGGTTAAAGCAGCCCTTTCAAAAGCCAAACACAGCATCAATGGGGCCAGATGGTGGCCCAGGCTGCATCTTGCATGAACTACAGAACAAACTAACCCCCCACCTAAACATGGTGTTCAACCTCAGCCTCTCCACAGGCTACATGCCCATAGAATGGCACACAGCAATGGTTATTCCACTCCACAAAGGAGGGGTCACAACTGACCCTGGTAACTATCGCCCCATAAGCCTGACTAGCCTGGTCTGCAAGGCTATGGAGTGCATCATTATGGAACTCATTAACAAAGACATTGGGAATCTCCAAAGATTTGACCCGACCCAGTTCGGCTTTGTTAAGGGCAGATCATGCCTACTAAACCTGGTTGACTTCTTTGAGAAAGTCATCAAAGCCATAGACTAGGGAAAGGTGGTTCACACAGCCTACCTTGACCTTGCCAAGGCTTTCAACACCATTCCCCACTCAGGTATTACAGAAAAACTCACCAGCCTGAACATAAACCCCTACGTCACGAGATGGGTTGCCAACTGGCTTACAGACAGAACTCACACGGTAAGAATAGTGAGCTCCAGGTCCAACTGTAAACCTGTCACAAGTGGTGTCCCACAAGGCACAGTCCTGGTACCCCTACTGTTTGGCATATACTTCTCAGAAGTACAGGCAAACACAGGAGGACTATGGCTAACCAAGTTTGCCGATGACTGCAAACTGGGAGCCATAATTGACTCTCCAGCTGACAAAGACATCCTCCAAAAGGGCCTTACTGAGACAGACACCTGGTGTCAAAGTCATGGACTCAAGCTAAATGCCAAAAAATGCATAGTCATCCCATTTGGGAAAAACAAAACACCCACGAATTACCACATAGGTGGCAGCCCCCTTAATACAGAAGAGGTAATAAGAGATCTGGGGACCCAGGTAGATAATAATCTCTCCTTTGACAATCATATTGCCAAAGTAGTTAGGAAATCCTTCTATGTAGCCCATCTAATTACTAAAGGGTTTGCATCTAGAAATAAAGAGGTTATAGTGCCCCTCTACTCATCACTCATCAGACCCATCATAGAGTACAGTGTCCCATTTGGGATGCACTTCACAAGACACTTCCAACAGCTGGAAAGACCACAAAAGTACCTCACCAAGAGGATTACTGGCCTCAAACATATGTCCTATGCAGCCCAACTGAAAAAACTCTGGCTGTACTCAGTGGCATATCGCTTACTCAGAGGTGATCTCTGTCTGACTTACAAAGCCATGTCCAACTCAGAATTGATGGACATGCTCCACCTAAAGAAATCCAAGTCACTGCGAGCCATGCGCTCTAGTGAGCTAAACCTTGCCACAACAATAAATAGAACATGCTGGAGGGATAGATTCCTGTCACAGAGACCCCCAATGCTTTGGAACAAAATTCCAAACTACATTAGGCAGAGCCCCTCACTAACACTCTTCAAGAAAAACCTTGACGAGTGGATGGGTAACAGAAAATACACCCCTGGGATCACTTCATTGGCTCTGCTTGACAAAGGCTCAGTTAATTAATCAATGGGGTGAAAGCTGACACACTCTGGCTAGGCTTATAAATGCCTTCAGGCAGATAGCCTAGTACCTACCTATGAACCTATGAACCTATAAATATTTGTGAAGTGTGTCTCAACCTGCAGTATTTTGAGGTGCTAACATGGGTGGTGGTGACTGCAGTAGCAAAAAAGTTCTGCTTACAATTGCATGGCTCAGTCATTTAATTGTTTCAACAACAATGTACTTGACATGCAACACACTGGAATGGAAGCACGGACTGTGGGTGGACAAATGTTAAGTATGTTAGGAATGTAACAGATTGAGCTTTGGAGTCAATACTATAGCAGGTGTATTTCCAAGACATATGTGCATGCATACAGTCTGTTACACAGGATTGGCATGATCATATGTAATCAGATGTGTATTACGTGTGACACTGAACTGTCTGTCATGTTTCATAATCTCAATGTGTACTAACTTGCCAGTACATCAGTACACAGCATAGGTTGTGTGACAAGTCTGCCAGATGTAGGTGGCACAACTGTGGACATTCTGCAACAGTCTCCAGTTGTGATCTCTATCTGATATACTAGGCCTCACGTACATCCATCATTTATTTGTCTGTGTACTGGTTTGGTGTCTGTATCACAGTCCCAAGTACATTGTCCTTTATCCCATTATATGTACAAGCAGTGTGTCACTGGCAATAAGGATATGTTTATGGAAACACCTATTATTCCTCAGAGCTGGGTGGCCTAGTGGGCTAATGGACTGTGCTGTAGTTGACAGGGTCCTGGGTTTGAAACTTGGTAGGGGCTGAATATTTTTTTGCCGTGCATCACTGATAAACAGGATATGTTTATGAAAACACCTGCTAGTTTTTAAAGCTGGGTGCCCTAGCGGGCTAATGCACTATGCCATAGGTGGCAGGGTTCTAGGTTCAAGACTTGTCAGGGTGATAACTTTGCTGATATGACAGACAGCAGGTAATTAAAGCAGCTTTAAGTGGGTTTGTGCAACATTACATGATGCCAAGTGGCACTTAGTCCTGCTTAAACCTGGCATTTTCAAAAAAAGGGGTGATAGGAAAGTGGTGAAATGGAAGCAAGCAGGGGGAAAACAATATGAAAGGCAGGTAGGGATGTTCAGGATGGGTGTAGGAAAGGACCATAGCTCTCCATTTCTTGTACAGCAACAGCTGTGCATGTTGTGGACAATTTGTAATTTGAAGCCTCACATCCCAGAGGGAGGCTTGTGGGCAACATAACTTTTTTAATTAATTGCTGTGATGATTGATTTATGGCAGTGTAGGTGTGGGCAAAATGGAGAGCTATATATGGGGTGATCTTTTTTTTTTGTGGGTCAGATGTTCTTTTTTTTAAGGAGAGAGAGTGGGATGTCGGGAAAGGGATATAGGTATGTGTGGGGAGGTAAGTTGGGTAGAAGAGATAGCATTTGCAAACAGACAAGACAGACAAGACAGCAGACAGAGGCGGTGTATGACACATGAGGGGGTAAACACCTTGGACGGAGAGGGTGTTGTGTAATCAGAGGACCAAGTGCCCTCAGATGGTAGAAGTGGGACTGAGCTCCACACCCTTGAGCAGTCATCACTGCTCCTTCATGGCCCTGAAGGTGGCTGTGCTGAGGGCTGGGTGCCAGTGCCCGGCTGGCCTGCCCCTCCAGTTGCACCAATCTGCCCTCTATCTGGCACAGTCAATTACCCATATCATGCTGGAGAATCCTGCGCCCCATCCCTGGGAGCTTTTACCAGATGACCACTCCCTCTTTGTCCCCTTGCCCAGTGGGAGGACGGGATTTATCCCCTGAGGTGGTTCCACCCATGGGTGGAACAGGACCAACGGAGGGGGCACTACAGGTTGGGTCCCAGATGTGCTGGTTCCTGATGCCATGGCCAGATGAGGTTAGGTAGGTGGGTCTGCAGGTACTGGCCTACCCACTCGTGCTATGGTGTTGAGGATTTTGTCAAAGTATAGCTTAGTCATGCACTGAACATTTAAACATTAGCTGTAACAGCATGCATGGGTGTTCCATTTAACCCAGAACAATAAAATTGCATAGCATACAGAACACAACAATAAATGGGATAACAGTTGGTATTGTAACAACATGCCAATAACAGTTACGGCAAAAGGCCAACAACTTTGGTTTTCAACACGGTATGTTAGTATGCAACCACTGTAATATGTAGCAATAACTAAACACAAGGCCCAACATAAGGTTTTGAGAACAACATATGTGAAATGGAAACTATACCCATAGGATAACAATAATAATATTTGTGATGCAGATAAGGGATGGAGGGAGAGAGAGAGAGGCATTCCATTAATAACAGTATAGGCTTATATTTATTGCAACAGTACTGTTCTATACTCTACAGGTCTGCCCTCACTTTTATATCTACAAGTGCCCTATATCTTCTGTAGCATGTACATATATATCATGTTATCCACATGGGATAGTATAGGCCAGGCTGTAACACCTATAGGTCCACTACTAGAAGGGACTATTACATGTCAGGGGGAAATATATGACTACTAAGGTGTACTGTGCACTGATGTTGTGTGAGTGTGCTACTGACATACTTCGACTGGATGTTAAATCTGTGTCCAAGGGTTTTGGAAACAATGATCACTATCTGTGACAGTGTGACACTTAAGAGACATGCATTGTGCATAGTACAGAGAGTTTACACGTATCCTGCCATCCTTGGCAGGCATGGGTTTAGATTATCAGTAGACATTCCCATACATACCAGGCATACAGCCATAACAACAATAAATAGTTTTATTTGTCTTGTTAACTTGGAATAGTAGTGTACTTGTGAATGTTTAATTTAATGCAGTCTTATCACCTTGCTGAGCAATGCTGTTTACAAACTAGCACATCTGGAGACACGAATTAGTATACCATTGGAACAGCTAGGACAGACAATTTATTTACCTGTAATTCCTGGTGGGAGAACATCTGTTAACAATACATAACTGTTTCTATACATATTCAGTAGTACTTGTCTGTTTCTATAAATATGTATTAGTACTTGTCCCTGGATTCAAACCCCAGCCTGTGTATGGAAAAATGAACAACATACATATTATTTAGCAAACTGAGTTACTGAGCCACTGCTTTATGTTGAATGACTGATATGTGACTAGAGTGCACCTGGTAACAAATTCTGACCTGGTAGGTTGAGTGTCACACAAGACTGCAGTGACACTTGAACACACATGCATGAGATGCATGCATGGCAGAGATAGTAGGTGAACTGTGTGTTACTACTTGGAATGCAGTTATACACATTTAACCCCTAGTGGATGGGAATATGTGTGATGTATCCAGATCATATAGGGGTGCTGTGTTGGCTACCTGACCCATATACAGTTGCAGGTGGTATATTTGCAGTCTACAGCTATTACAATTTCATACTTGCCTGGATCAGCACAACTATGTTCAGAAATGCATATAGCTGAATTGCAAAGGTTAACATAAGAGAACCCTGAGAAAAACATACTATACTACTTTACACATTACTATTCAAGGTTCAGATCTTATAGTGTAGAACAAATATACAATGCAGTATATCTTGTAGTAGAGCTCCACATCTACACTTTAACAAAACGGTTCTTTATCGGCCAACCTTCAGTCACTTCATGGTATTATACCCATGTTTACTTCACAGCACTTGTAAGACACAATTTCTTGACCAACAGTCCAAAATACACAAAACATTTGGCACAAGAAACCTTTATTGAGGGTGACATAAAACAGTTAACAGTCTTTTTATTCTTGAACACTTTACATAAGGCAGGCGTTGAAAGAAAGTTATTCCACACTGTAGGCATTACTAAGTTTATTTCTTTAACAATTCTGACCGCAGGTGTACTTTATTTCCTGAAATTTATGATTGCAGATGATTTATTCCCTTCACATTATGAATCTAGTTGTACTTTATTACCAGAACATCATTATTAATATGGTATACACTTGTTATTCCTTAACATTTGTAAAGCAGTAGTAAATTGCTTTCCTTAACTTTGTCCGGGTTCATGCTTTCATGTGTATTGAACTGTACCTGGCATTACTCACTTATATCATACCAGGTCTATGAACACATTTATTACAGTACACTCAAAACAGAATATACCTACTAGCAGTTCCTACTGTACTCTTTCTTAATTATATTAGTATATATTGCAAGATATATCTGTACTCACCACACTCTCGGTGCAACCTGGCCAGGTGCCCTGCATGGGCTGTAGCTGTGGGGAGAGAAACACACCATTATGTGTACCTGTCTATCACATATTCATAGACTTTGGAAAATTAATGCTTCCTATATTTACAAACTTGTGGGGCATTGTCGTCCTGAGGATCTTGGAGCCACTGGGCCACCAGTTTCCCCTTCATATATTTCAGGTCATTGTAGTGGTGATGCACCTGCTCACCAGTGTGGGGAATGCCAGTTGCAGTGGTGAGGCCACATACCAGCCAGTCTCAAGCCTCAGATTTACACTCAGACCCCTGGTACTGGCCCTGCAGAAGCTGGATGTCATGGTCTTTTATGAGGAGCCCAGCCAAGACCCCGGATTCCAACATGCCCCCACCGCTGTGCCCAGAAGTGCACACCCTCTCCAACTCCTGCCACAGCTCCTGCACAGATAAAACTCCAACAGGTTCTGGCTGTATTCCCACCTGTTCAGCTTAAATAAAGCTGTTTCCCTCCCTTTGCCACTATTGGACCATTTTAAAAATTCTAAGTGAAGCTTAGCATTACGCAAACCTGCTAAGCTTATCTGAGCAGTGCTTAAACTAGCAAATACTTAGCAGTGCTAAAATCAGCTAAACAGATCTGCACTTTGCTAAGTACTGCTAAAATGGGTCCTGTTTAAGTATTGCTTGGCTTGGCTCAGCAATGCTTAGCAGAGCCTAGCTATGGGCAAACCAGATTTTTTTAAAAATAAAACAAAATATATTGAAAGTAATAATTGCTCAGTAATGATACTTTATTATCTGTATCTATTTTACTTTATATCTCCTAGCCTTATGCATTTTAATTACATTATCTTGGAGGGTGACTTTAATGTATTGGAGACTTGTGTGTAACTGGGGCTTTTATCATTGGGTCTCCAATGAAAATGGGCTTCTGCTTCAGCTAGGCTAACCCAGTAAACAAATGTCAATGTATACATAATTAAAATAATATATTTTTATAACATTTTTCCTATCTTATGTAAAAGCTGAATGGCCTGTTTGTCTATCTGAACCATGCACCTACTGCACAGAAGGCCGTGATTCTAACCATTTAGCTACCAAGGATATGGGGATTTCAGCTATACATTTTTATATATTTCTCAGTTACATTTAAGCACTGCTGAGCAAATCACTGTGCAAACCCACTTATCTATGCCTAAACTTGACCTTTCATAAATAATTAAATGCATCCAGTTTCTATTTTTAGATGTCTGGCACGTGACTATTCCTAAGCGCCACACACACACACACACACACACACACACACACACACACACACACACACACACACACACACACACACACACACACACACACACACACACACACACACACACACACACACATACACACACGCACCTACGCGCACACACACACACACACACACACACACACACACACACACACACACACACACACACACACACACACACACACACACACACACACACATTATTTAAACGTTTCACTTTATCATTTAAGTGCCATCCAGCACTTTAACAGTGCAGGAGGTGTGTCACTGATCTGTGGACACTGTAACATACCCCCTACACTGATTCTATAACAGTGTTACATAGCTATCTCTCAGTAGCGCATCTTCATTAATATGTAAGGCGTGCTGCCGAAGGGGAGCTGCAGACACAGCCACAGTACACTCCATGTAGGACTTACACTATTCCTACACAGAGTTTATTAAATCTGTGTGTGTGTTTTACTTGTATTATGTTTTTAACTGCATATTAAAACTTGAAAAGAGACCACAGCTCTGTCTCTTGTGAGTCAGACAGAAATTAGAACAGGTCAGTTAAGGAGTCACACATACGTTAGAACAGGTCAGTTAAGGTTAATCAGTGAACTGAGGGGGTGGAGACAGGAACTAAACTGGGGTAAAATAAAACATTTCAGAGCTTTACTGGAAAGGGTCACCCATACTTTGCTCAGCTTGCTGTGAGAGAAAGGTTAGTTTGCTTTTTATTTCTTGTATTTTGCATTACTTTATTGCCGTTTTCTATTTTGTATACTGTGATTTGTTTTCTTTACACTGTGTTTTACTTGTATTCTGCTTTTAACTGCATATAAAAACTTGAAAAGTGACCACAGCTGTGTCTCTTGTGAGTCAGACAGAATTTTTCCCAAACACCTACCCTGTTACTGTTGTGTTCTTAAAAAACACTGTCTTCTAGTTGCATGCCCCTTATGTTAATTTCACCATATATCTTGTTTCCTCTCTATTTTACTGGCTGGTGTGAGTAAGCACAAAATTATCATTTTGTGAAATCACTCTCCTTTAACTATTTAAATTTATTGGCCACCCTATTGTACTCCATAGTACCAGAATACAAAAGTGCCCACCCCCTTTCAATCTATCTTGCTCTTTTAAAAATAGTGGCTCTCCACTAAAACTTAACTTTTTAGACAGCTAAAACTTAAGTTACCCACTTTCATATTTAACTGCTGAGTGCACACTGCAATGTTTAGGATAAACCATTTTTTCATCTTACATTTAAGCATCTATTGCAAGACCACCAGTTCTTGGAGAGCCCGCATTCTACCTCTTAGTAGTCTTCTTGGGATTAGTGCTTCTGTTTTCTCTTGGTGAGAGAAGGAGTACAGTGACATTATTTCCTGGAGACTGTTGATCACCAGAAAGCCTAATAACTGCTGTATATGTGACAGCTTAGAATCTGTGCTTATATTCTTATCCTGGTGAGAGTAGGAGCAGAGTGCATTGATTCCTGACAGTTTCTGGTTGGAGAGTGAGTGTCTGTGCTTAACGTATATGATTGGTCTGGTTGTTATTTGCGGCATCTACCAGAAAAAGGCTACAAGCCTACAGACCCTTGTGTCATCTGGGACAAGACTGTGGATCACCAAACAGGCTGTGGCCAGCTTCTCTTCTTGAGATTGGTGCTAACAATTTGCTTCTGGTGAGAGAAGAAGCAAAGGAGTATGTATTCCAACAGAGTGAAGCTGTGCTGAGATGAGCATTAGTAGTAGCCAGGCAGTAGCCATTCATGCAACTCCCCTCTTTTAATCATTCTTGACAAGCTAATTCTTTGTTTTCAGTAGGTACTGCTTGATTTGTTTCTAACTTCAGAATATCTGTCTAAATACTTCCTCTTTAAATTGTCAGGGTCTACTTATTAGGTTCCCCTCAAGTGTTTGGCAGTGCTTTGTACAGACTCAGACACCTTGAGTGGCATTTTTCCTGTGAAAGCACAATTGAAATTTTTCCAGTATCTAGTTGCACACAGGACAACTAGTTTGCAGTAACAAGCATTGACCACATAGTTGCAAATCAGATACTCCTGACAGTGATTGATATTCTCAATCCAACAGTCTAATCAATAAAAAAGGGTCTGTTGCCATGGATATGAACTTTCCTACTGTCTCTTTTACCAGCTTGGTGGATATGGGCATCCAGAGGCAATGCAAAAATTGCCTCATGTTTACTGATAACCAGTTAATTCTCAAATAAACTGATATGGTATGTGAGTGATGCATTTACATAATGTCACTGGAGGGAAGGCTCTATCATAAAAGTACTCCTAATGTCAATAAGGTTGTCAGTAGTACACATGCCACACCCAACATGCACAATTCAAAGCAAACATATAGACCCACATATACTGAGGCACTTATATGTAACCTTACTAAACCACAAAGACCTCATAGACAAAGTACACATAAGAAATACCCTCAGCAGCCCCAAATGCATTCTTTCAAAACAACACCCACATCAACACATAGAGCTACATCTCATGGAGCCTCTACCTCTAAGCCCATAAGGCAAGTCAACACACAATCCAACATTCTAGTCATTTGAGACTCCATTGTGAGAAACACTGATGTCCCTCTCACCAGGCTGAGTATGGAAAAAATTACGGTCAGTTGCTTATCAGGGGCAAGAATTTTCTATATTACGCATGCATTCAGGTCACTGGACCACAATTACCAATATGACTCAGTCATAGTCCATGTAGGGGTAAATGACCTGAGACATACCTCCCTAGACTATATGAAGAGAGACATCATAGAGCTCTAGGAATATGTGCCTCAGGCTGGTATGATCCTAGCATTGAGCAGAATTTTACCTTCTCCAAGGATGATGCCACAATACAAACAAAAGATGATTGACTTTAATAATTGGCTTAGTTTCTGGTGTCATTCTAAGGGGGTGAAATATTTGTCAGCATGGAAGGAGATGGTCAACAGACCACACTGCTTTGCCAGGAATAGTCTGCACCTCTCCCCTCTAAGCTTTCGAATATTAGCTAAAACACTATCTTCTCCATAGTGGCTTTTTAGGCAATGCCAAACTGAAAGTATTTCCGACATAGCAAATCAAAACCAAGAAAATCTAAAGGTATTACTGCTCAATGCTAGGAGCCTAAACAGAAAACTCCTCTTCCTGGAAGCTCTCTTTACTTTAGAGAATGCTGATGTCTGTGTGGTCTCTGAGACATGGTTTAATGCCGCAGAGAGCACACCAGCAGTGCAAGGTTATAATGCCTTCCACACATTTAGACCAGCTACTTTACAGGCAGGTACTAAAGGTGGAGGTGTCTCTATTTACATCAAAAATAAATATACTTCAGTGCTGGTCAAACAGGACAATGCACTTGAGCTGCTACATGTTCAAATCACCATAGGTAAAATCCAATACCACTTCCTTGCAAGCTATAGGTCCCCCTTTATGACACAGGAAACCCATGTATTTAAACTTATTGCAAACATTAATCATCCAATCCAATACCATATTCATGGGTGACTTTAATTACCCCACTATTAACTGGGAATCCTATACAACAACAAACGTACATGCACAGAGATTCCTGGATTTTGTAAACACAAACTCCTTGGACCAGATAGTCAGTACACCATCCAGGGGTGCAACCGTACTAGATCTGGTCCTCACTAATATGTGAGAGTGTTGCACACCCCCTTCTGTAATGCCTTCCCTGGTAGGGTCAGACCACAAAAAGGTCTCCTTTGAAGTAAAAATAAAACCTGGACCCTCAGCTAAACTGTGAATATTCAGGAACTATTCTAAGGCTATCCTTCAGCTTTTAATTGGAAAAATGTCATGGCCCTATAAACCCTGAGAATACTTCTGCCTATGCAGAACTGTTCACAGAAATCCTGTACAAGCATGTTAATAGCTGCATAGAGTCAGCTGTACCCACCAGGAAGAAGTACAGAACTAATGAACAAAAACAAGCCACCCTGGTGGAAACACAAAATCAGTTGGATGTATAACAGGAGGAAGAAAATCATGGCAAAAATTAGGAGCTGCAGCACCCAGCAGGATAAAAACACTCTCATCAAACTAAACAAACAACTCAGAGGATAAATAAAGTCTACCAAAACCAAATTTGAGGTACCTTTGGCTTCCCATGCTAAAGAAAACTACAAAGCATTCTTTAGCTATGTCAGCAACCTCAAAGGCAATACACAATTGTGTGCAGAGCTCATTGTAAATGGAGCCACTTATACTGAGCCAGAAGATATAGCAAACCTCCTGGCTGATAAAGTCAACTCCAACTTTACTGGTCTCTTCCCCTCAACCTTCCCTCAGGAAATATTATCAAATATAACTCTCCCTACTTTAATGCTCTCTCGAAAGCCAAGAACACTGCATCATTAGGCCCAGAAAATATCCCAGAATGCCTTCTAAATAGCATGGAACATGACCTATCATGGCCTCTGGAATTACTGTTTAACTGCAGCCTCCAAACAGGCTTCATGCCTCGTGAATGGAGAAAGGCAACAGTCATCCCTCTGCACAAAGGTGGGCCAGCTACAGACCCTGGAAACTACAGACCCATAAGTCTCACTAGTCTTATATGTAAAGCCATGGAAAGAATTATCATGGAGATGATCAATAGAGATATAGTAAACCTCCAGACACTGGACCCAACGTTTGGCTTCGTCAAGGGCAGATCATGCCTACTCAACCTAGTGGATTTCTTTGAGAAGGTCACCAAAGCAATGGATGAGGGCAAAATCATTCACACTGTCTACCTTGACATGGCCAAGGCATTTGGCACAATACCCCACTCAGGCATTGTTGACAAACTCAAGAGGTTAGGTACAAACCCATATGTCACATGGTGGATAGCCAACTGTCTCACAGACAGGAGCCAGGAAGTTAGAATTGGGGAGTCTACCTCTACGAAGAGGCCAGTCACAAGTGGAGTCCTTCAGGGATCAGTCCTTGGACCCCTCCTTTCTGGCATTTACTTCTCAGAAGTCAAGGCCAATGTCAGTGGCCTCTGGCTGACTAAATTTGCAGATTATTGCAAATTAGGAGCTGTCATTGAATCACACACTGACACAAATGTTCTCCAGGAGGGTGCTGACAGACAAACAACTGGTGTCAGAGCCATGGACTAAAACTAAATGCCAAAAAATGCATAACAGTATCCTTTGGGAAGTCATCCATCCCTGGTAACTATCATATTGACAACACACCCCTCAGAGTTGACTCAGTAGTAAGGGACCTAGGAACACACATAGATACTAATCTAGCCTTTGATCATCACATGTCGACAGTGGTGAGGAAATCATTCTATGTTGTACAACTTATAAACAAAGGTATGGCATTAGTCTAAGGAAATCATTGTTCCACTGTATTCGGCATTCATCAGACCTATCATTGAGTAGAATGCCGCCTTTGGTATGTACCTAACCAGGCATATCCAACAACTGGAATGTCCTCACTAAAAGAATACAGGGTGTAAGTAATATGTGCTATGCAAGGCCCTATCCTTGTATTCTGTCTCCTACAGGCTTTTGAGAGGAGATCTATGCCTGGCATACAGGGCCTTGTCAGACACCTCTCTGATGGGGTTACCCATACTAAAGACTTAAACATTGCCTGTGATATAAATAGGAGCTGCTGGAGAGATAGATATGTATCCCAGAGACTACCCTGTCTATGGAACAGGCTCCCCATCCAAGTGAAGTAGAGTTTCTCCCTAACCCAATTCAACTGCAACTTGGACAATTGGATTGGCACCTATGTCTCTAATGCAAACAGGTAACCTGTAAATGGTTAATTTCCCAGGCCCATGCTTACACTTATCAATGGTATCAGAACGTCTCAGAGATTTTGGGATGCATGTCTTGGCTTAAAAAGGCCCTTGTAGCCTTTAGCCTAGTAAACGCCTATGAACTTATAAGGGCAGAGATCAGAGCATCATTGAAGTTGTGCTGGTGTTTGATGTGACACACTTGATCTAGACAAGCCTTATACTACCCAGTAGACTGGATTTTCTTTATTTGTCCCGACAGATCTCTGCTGTGGCTAACTGACTGATCATGGTCTTTAGAGTGTTATACATGATGTGCAGCCCAGCTTGCTTCACAATCCACAGAGTTGTATCTTCCCATCAGTGTTAGTTGGCTGCTCTTGATTTTTCTGATAAGATTTTAGAACATTTTTGTCTACCTACGGGCAGTAGGGGTAGGGACTGTTACTCTAATTCCTGACAGACTTTGTTCTTCCTGTTGGTGTTTGCAATTTGCAGATATGAAGAGCTGTTAATTGCTGATGTCAGTGATGTGATATATGGCTTGTGGGTTGAATTCACTACCTTTTAAGCTGGTTCAAGCCAGTCTAGTTGTGTTTGGCTCAATAATTTATTGGATACTGAAGCGGTGTGATCTGTATTTTTACAAATTCCTTGAAAAAGGCTTTTGCTAATGAAACCCTGTTTGGACTTTGATGTCTTCAGTACTGCATGCTTCATATTGAAATCCTTGCACAGCCTGAGCTTTATTTTATAGTCAATGGACTCATAGGCTGTTTTCAGTTTGTGCTTTGCTGACACCACTGTACGTCGACTTTTCTTATTCAGCTAGTGAATCCCCTGATTATTGGAGACTAGTTTTTTTTTGCTCTGTCAATCGGTCCAGCTTTCTTTTATTGGCCTTGGCTCAAACTTCTCTTTCCAGTCAATTATATGCATGTATAATATTTCATATTTATATATTTTCCACCAGAATTCACATTATTTTTGCTTATAGTCAAACTGAGGGTTTCCACAATCTAATTTTAGGTATTTATTTCTCTTTTTAACTGTTCTACATTTGATTGCACATCATAATACTCTGTTTCTATGTTATTTGTTAATAGTTCATTGGTAAAAATTACCAAAATAAAACTGAAGTTGAATTTGAACAAAAATAAAGAGAACAAAGAGAAAATGTGTACATGAAGAGGATGGGCAGAGAAGAGAAAAGATAATAAACAGGGAATGGGTATGAAACTGGCACATTGCATCATAAAGGGACACATACAGGATATAAAACTGAAGAGGAGAAAAATGTGCTTGTTTGCTCAAAGCTGCAGTCAGTTAGGATGTCTGCCCTTGCTCTACTGTTTTCTAAATACCTGCTGAGAGGCTACAAAAGATACGTGCTTATTTTCAACTGTTTTCTGCACTTTCTGATTAACTAAAACAATATTTGCTGCATATCTATTTGTTTAAAATGTGCAACTATATTTTACTGCATTTTTTAGATTGTCTGCTAATTGAGTTCCTCTTACAACTGTAATTACTGTTCATCTGCTTGTTTTGTTCATTTTACTTGTTTGCTGCACTTGAAAAACACTAGCATAGACTAGGTTCAGGTTTTTGATGAATGTAGTACTGTTTGTGACCTTTGGAGCTTGGAAAACAATTGTCTGGTGAGGCCTCACTTTGCCCTTGTGGCAGGAAGGCACAGTTTGGATTGATCTAACTGGAGTCACTATTGCATGGCTCTGTTTAGGGTGTTTTGATTTGATAATATGAACTTTGGCTGTTTTCTGCTTTTCTTCTTTAATAAGCTTCTGTTTGAACTGGTTTGTGCTTGTTTGAACCTGTTTGCGCATTGTGCAGCATCGCCCGCTACTGTGCGGACAGATTGCTGGTTACAGATGCCTGCTCTCTAGACTCGCAAATATTACCTAAACCAGAGCTCTTCAAAACTAAACCTACTAATACCTGCCCCTGTTGTATTCCCTCTTCAACTTATAGCCAGACTGAAATTATTCCTAGGACCATGAACTGCCAGTTTTCCTCCTTTTCTCCTACCAGCCTGGTTGACATGGATCTACTGAGGCAGTGTAGCAACTGGCTCGTGTACACTGTCAATCCCCTACTTCTAAATCATTCCCGTACCATTTGTAAGAGATGCACCTTCATTATGAATCTGGAATCACAGCTCTCTCATGCAATAGATAGCAATACAGAGTGGGTTGTCAGACCACCTACCATAACTCCTACTCATAGCACAAAACATACACAGAGATCAACAAATGCAGCCGTACTCACAAAAATTCTACCTAAACACCAGACACCTCCAAAACACATACACACTAAACCAACCATAACACCCAAAACACACAATACACATAATGACACAAGCAAAAGTGTCTCACCATCAAAGCCCATAAGGCAACACACATCCACTCCAAATATCTTAGTCATAGGAGACTCTATAGTGAGACACACAGATGTTCCCTTCACCAGGCTGAACAAGGAGAAAGTCATGGTCAGTGGGCTTTCTTGTGGCAGGATTCATCAGATCATGCAGGCACTCAAGTCTGTCAACAGCAGGTACCGTTATGATTTGGTCATAGTACATGTTTGTGTGAATTACTTAAAGTGTGCCACCCTGGACTACATGAGGAGAGACATGATTGAGCTGTCTGATTATGTGTCACAGGCAGGTATGTCCCTAGCCTTGAGCAGCATATTAACCTCGCCTAGGATGATACCACAATATAAACAGAGAATCATTGATTTCAACAATTGGCTTAGTTTCTGGTGTCATTCTAAGGGGATCCAGTTTCTGTTGACCTGGGAAGACATGATCGATAGACCTTGATGCTTTGCCATAGATGGTCATCATCTGTCACCACTGGGATTTTGCTACTGGCAAAGTGTCTTACCACCCCATAGTGCTTTTTTAAGCAATGCCACAAGGACAAAATTCCTGATGTAAAACTTTCATCAAAAAACAACCTCAAGGTTATGCTGCTAAATGCTAGGACTCTTAGCATGAAACTGCACTCACTGGAAGCAGTTCTCACCTTGGAAGATGCTGACATCTATGCAGTCATGGAGACCTGGTTCAAGGAAGTGGAGAGCAGCCAAGCCATACTGGGTTACACCTCCTACCACACATTCAGACCATGAATGGAAGGCATGGAAACTAAAGGAGACAGTGTATCAATATTCATTAAAGATAAATACACCTCCAGATTGGTTAAATAGTATGATTCCCAGGTGCAACTACCTGTTGGTAGGATGCCTATTCAAGTCATTGCCAGCTACAGGGACTCCCTCCATGAATCAGGACACCCACTCTGCCTATTTGGATCTACTTGAGCCTATCAAGATACATCTGAACACTATGGTTTTCAGTGATTTTAATTACCCATCCATTGACTGGGGGAATTACTCATGCTCAAACTCACTTGCCCAAAGGTTCCTCAAGTTCATTAACTCCAATGCCCTGGACCAGCTGGTGGACACCCCAACTAGGGGTGCCAGCATCTTGGATCTGGTGCTTACCAATATGGGGAGCACTGTAACACCCCCACTGTGAGGTTTTCCTTTGTCAGATCTGACCACAAATCAGTCTCATTCAAAGTAACTATCACACTGGAGCCCCCCCCCCCAGCAGCAACTAAACTAAAAAAACTTCTCCAAAGCAGATTACATCCTTCCAAGGGGATAGTATAAATGGCTTCAATGCACCTCCCCCTCTCAGAAGCAACTGGTAGCTATGCCAAGTCCTACACCAATACTTTTTACAAACACCTGTAGAACTACATTGATGTGGCCATACCTGATAGGACCAAAACAGGCTCTTCAAGGAAGGCAATCCTGCCTGGTGGACAACTGCCATTAACAGGCTTTACAATAAGTGGAAAAAATTGTTGTCCAAAAATAAGAGGGAGCATGCTCTAAACTGGAAACATTTCCTCCTCATCTTAAACAAGCAAATAAGACTTTTTGTGAAGTCCTTTAAAGTAAACTATGAATCCAAATTAGCATCCTCAGCTAAGGACAACCATAAGGCATTCTTTAGTTACATCTGTAGCCTAAAAGGTAAGAACCAGATTTGCACCGAACTGGTAGTTAATGATACCACATACACTGAGCCTGTGGACATAGCAAACCTGTTAGCTGACAGGCTCTGTGAAACTTCACTCCCCTGTCCCCATCACACAAACCCCATGACATTCCTTCCATCTGTCCTTCATCGTGTATCTCTAGAAAGCAGGTCATAAATGCCCTCTCTAAGGCCAGAAACACAGCATCTATGGGACCTGATAACATCCCAGGCTGTGTCTTACATGGGCTCCAACAGGAATTAGCAACACCACTGGGTACTCTTTTCAGTCATGGTCTAAGCACTGACTTTTTCCAAGCTGAATGGAAAATGCCCACCATTATCCCCTTGCACAAGGGTGGTGCTTCCACTGACCCCAGGAACTATAGACCTATTAGTCTGAATAGCGTTATCTGCAGGGCCATGGAGCATATCATCATGGACCTTATCAGCAAAGATATAGGTAATCTCCAAACACGTGACCCTACTCAGTTTGGATTTGTCAAAGGGAGATCATGCTTGTTAAACCTGGTGGACTTCTTCGAGACAGTTACCAGAACCCTGAATAAGGGAAAACTGTGCATACAGCCTACCTGGACTTGGCCAAGGCTTTTGACACTATTCCCCACTCAAGTATTATTAACAAAGCCACCCAGCTAGGTATCAACCCTTATATCATTAGGTGGGTTGCTAAATGGCTCACTAATAGAACCCATACAGTCAAAATAGGGGAATTCACCTCCAACAGCAGACCTGTAACCAGTGATGTTCCACATGGATCAGTCCTGGGACCTCTACTGTTTGGAATATACTTCTCCAAAGTACAAACAAAAACTAAAGGTCTGGGGCTGACAAAATTTTGCTGACAACTGCCAATGGGGAGAGGACATAGGATCCCCAAACAATGTCACTATCCTACAAGAGGGTCTTATGCAAACAAATGATTGGTGCCAAAGTCATGTTCTTAAACTCAGAGCAAAAAAATGTATTATCATACTTTTTGGCAAGAGCTATGTTCCTGCTAACTACCACATCAATAGAAATGCCCTAAGCACACGCTTAGTGGTGAGAGACCTGGGCACACAGGTTGACAGCAACCTTACCTTTGATCACCATGTCTCCACAGTGGTAAGAAGGGCATTCTATATTGATTGTCTCATAAGTAAGGGCACTGCCTCCAGAAAAAAAAAAAAAGAAGTTATAACCTTCCTATACTCTTCCCTCATCAGGTCAATAATTGAGTACAACGCCCTTTTTCATATGCACCTTTCCAGGCACCTACAACAACTGGAGAGACCACAGAAGTTCCTCACAAGGAGAATTCAAGGTATTCAGCATCTGTCCTATGTGGACTAGTTGAAATCACTCACTTTACTCCATCTCATACAGACTACTCAGAGGTGTTCTCTGCCTTGTGTATAAGGCAATCTCTGAGTCAGCTTTACTGGAAATGCTGCATCTCCGTAAGTCCAATGACTCATGGATTACTTGCTCTAAAGAGCTTAACTTGGTATATGACATTAATAGAATGTGCTGGAGGGACAAGTTTGTCTCCCAGAGGTTACCACACCTGTGGAACAGACTCCCAATTCATGTCAAGCAGAGTACCTATTTTGGCCCTCTTCAAGCACAATCTGAACAATTTGATGGGTAATCATAAATTCACCCTGGGGGTTGTACCTGTGTCTCTCTTGGACAGGAGCAATAGGTGCTGAATGTGGAAACAAGGGTAGAACTTGGCTATGCTTGTAAGGGCACTAGGGCCATTAGCCTAGTAACTTCCTATGATCCTATGAACCAGAGGCAGAACATCAAGAACCATCATCAGAAAATATTGCTTCAGATATAAGATGTTTGGGTGGGAATGGGTGGTAGAGTATAGGCCTACCAAGTGTTCAAACATGCATTATTCAAGTGGGAAAAAAGTATCTGCACAGATATAGCTGCAAGAGCTGGAAGAATTTGATGGACTGAATGTCTTCTTTTGCCAGCAGATTTATATACTTTTATGTGGGTAATAAATTTAATACATTAGCATTTATTAACATCTAAGTAAGAGTGAGCACAGTTCAGTTTTCTCTCTTAAAATTAGAACTGTAGTAAAAGTGAAGGGTCATCCGCCTTTCATGCAAGAAGTTAGGGAGAGTGATCACTGATCAGTAGCTTTAAAGACATGCCAGTGACTTCCTGCCTGGAAATGAGAGCAATGTCATGATGCATTTAACCAATCATGGCTGTTATTTCTTAAATGGCAGTCGGTTTGTGAGGCTAGCAAAGCTATAGTGCAGGTACATAATAGCTCTTTAATATTATCACATACTGAGCTCTGCTTTATGCAAAATGGCTTTTCTTAACTGTAATAGGACCACAATATGGCAAAGCTCCAGAACTTTGATAGTTTTCAGTTTGGTTGAAGAATTTTTTTTGGTTGCTAACTTTGGTTGAAGGAGTGCCAGATAGGGCACTGCACGGTACAACATGTACTGCTTAAAATCTTCATTTCCCAAACCGAGTCATTAAAAGATGGACAGGCCAGACAGAGATACCATCACAAGGAATACTGTTGATGCAGTATGTTTGGTATGATCTGACAAAGTCATTATTTAACCAATAAATAAACATCATGTGATTTTGTAGAACTCCTGACACAGTGCAGAAAATGAATGTCCACAGACTTGGCTTGTGATGTTAACTAAGTTAATCAAAAACTAAAGCAAACAGAATGTAGCAACCTAAAGCTAAAGCAAACAACATGCAGAGAACCAGAGTTCCATTTAAATCAATGTTTCTTTTAATAAAGAAACAGAAAAAAATGAGTCTCACAGGATTAGCATTGTTTTGTGTGCTCAGCATTATTGCCACTGTGAGTACCGAAGGCCAGCTCACAGAAGATACATCACTGGTGCTACAGGAAAAAGCCCTAGATTATGCAGTGGAATTCTTCAATAACTTTTCTCCACTTCGACGTGCATTCCGACTTCTTTTACTTGAAAAAATCGAAAAAAATGTATGTATTAGTGAAAGAATGGTGTTACTGCAGATTTTCAAATTATTGCAAAACATGAATTCAGTCAGGAGGGATGCACACTCAATCATTATGGATGACCAATCATGTTTCAACTTCACTGTTTCTGGAGAGGGTGGGTGGGATTTCAGGATGCAGTTGCTGGATATGTATATGTTCATGTTTTCTTAGTGTCATTTGGTTGTTTGTTAGTGCTGATAATAACCTCATTTGACTTAGAAAAGACAAGGAAGTGTTGTAAATAGCAATCTTTATAAATGTGTCCCCTAATCAATATCATGATAAAAGTGAACTGCCTGTATAAAATTAGTTGAAATATGCAAGACACTTTATAGTCCTGCTTTTAACAGCTCATTCAAGATGACTATATAAAGTTTCCTGAGCATATTGTTTAATTTTGTCTCTCACCATACTTGGTAAGGTTTGTAAAGTTCAAATTCCTTTTCATACTTTCTTAATAATAAAACAGGCTTCAGTTGGTTTTACACTCCCTGAAGCACTGATTTACAAAATTATGCTTTAATTATATAAGAAAGGTAACTTTTCACAAGAAATGGCTTTTGCCACGTTGTATGTCTGGAATTAATGGATGCTAATTACAATTGTTGTGATATTAGCAGACTAAGTGAGCAAGCAATAATGTAGTCTTTGATTAGTTACAACAAAGGAATTATTTCTCAGGGAACATTTATAAATAATTACCACATTACTCTGTAATTGCTTGCTGTAGAGGTAATGTTATTTTGGCAGTTTATTATGAGAGTTTTTATTTATTTATTTACTTTTGCACAAACAATAAGTTACATGTTGTATGCGTCACACTTGTTACTTGATTAATATCCAGTCACAGAAGCTGAATGCTTTTGATCTATTTTTCTTGCAGCTACTCTTTTGGGATAAATGGTATTATTATATTGTTGCAGTGTCTAATGTATTATTAGATGAGTATGTGGAGGGAAAGTTTTATATAGGATCATGAAAACTCACTATGATGTTAAAGCAGTCTGTTATTCATCTACTTGCTCTGGCCAAAAATACATGTCACATAGGATATTGTCCTGTACGGGTCTATATTAGAACATCGAAAGTTTAATGGTTCGAATCACTAAAGGTTGACCTTTAATGATCGAACCATTAAAATTTCGAATGTTCAGAAAAAATAAATAAATAAAAAAAGAAAATCTAAAGGATGTAGGCAAGGGGGGAAAGCCCCCCTGCACCCCCCACACCCCCGCTACTTAAATATACCAACTCCTAGACCGCACTACATTGAAGTAAATGGAAATCTCCCCTTACGGAGATTTCCGTTTACCCGTTCGACATTCTGCACTTTCGATATTCTCGTGTCGACAGTGTCGGATTCGACATTGTCAGCTTTCGAGAATACAATAGGTAACCATCCTGTACAAACATGCAAGCACTTTCACTGTTATTGTATCAAATCATATTTTGCTTTCTTCTTATATTTCATTATTAGAAAGTACTGATTATAAAAATAAGTATCTCAATGTTTTTAGTGTTTGTGTACTGATATGTGTCTTGATCATGGGATTAGATGAAAAGGTTTATTAGACAAGTCTATGCATGCAATTAAGTATATTTAAGTAAATAACAAGAATTAGGAAAAAGGAAATAGAGTAAGCAGGTAGTACATCACTCACAACTGCAGACACAGTTGAGATTTCTGCAAAATCACAGCTTTAATGGGTGATGCTGTAGTGGAAAGAGAGTTGGATAAGCAGTGAAGGGAAGCAAAGTCAGAAACATGCTTATTACAGTGACACCAATATTTAAAGCAGCAGCAGAAGATACAGACATAAAATTTATTAGTTAGGGCCACCAATCACTGGCCATACTCTGACTAGGATCCTGATTTAAGCTGCTTCATTTAAAAGACATTTGTCCTGCAGTCATAATTTGATGGAAGTCTTTTTTTTTATTTTATTATCACATCTATACTACACTTTTTGTGTTGTCATGTGTTAAAGTTCTGACTAGTATTATTACGCAGTTTACAAACTGTGAACAAATATTTTCCTGATGTTAATGAGGCAGCTGTTTCATGTTGTTTTTCTTTCTTTGGGTACATCATTGAGTCCCTGAGTTTAACTGTGGCTGCTATCAATAACATAGCTTAGTCACTAAAGGTTGCACTAATTTACTAACTGCTGAGGCTAGTTAATGAACAAACTGATTTTTATTGACGTTTTGATCTTGTGTCTTAGAGTTAGCTTTTCCTTAGGGATCATTCTAGGCAGTCCAGGATAACCTTTAATTCATTTATTAATTTATTCTACATCTGTATACCAGATAAGCAAACTGGTCCAAGGATCCTTTTTCTGGCATGCCCCAGACATGAGTGCATTTACATAAATAGTTTTACAAGAATTTATTTGTTTCTTGTAATAGAAATTAGCTTGAGGCTGTATACTGAAGGGTTCAGCAGGGGATCTGACAGATAGCAGAAACCTCCACCGGTCCTCTGTTTTCATGTTTGACTGGGATTATTGATAGACTGGGATACTGAATAGGAAAGCAGCTTGGTGTTTCATTTATTAGTTTGCCCCCAGGCCCATGGTATATAGCCTGTTTAATTCTATATTATAAAAAGACTGGAATGATGTGAGCATTCCTGTTTGACTGATGAGTGTCTTCTTCGGCTGTCTTGATTTGACTGACATGGTGAGCCCTGTTGCATAGTGTGCAGCCAATTGTAATAATGTTCAGAGATTCATAGGTTCATAGGTTGGTACTAGGCTATTCGCCCTAGGGCCTATACAAGCCTAGCCATAACAATTCCCTGGCTATTTCTTCCCACAGTATTTACTTCCCTGGACCCCTGTCTAGCAGGGTGACTGACATGATCCCCGGGGTGAATTTCCTTTCTCCCATCCAATCGTCAATGTTCCTTTTGAAGAGGGCCAAAGAGGCACTCTGCTTGACATGTATGGGCAGTCTATTCCAGAGTCTCGGGAGTCTCTGGGTCAGGAACTTATCCCTTCAGCATGTTTTGTTTACTGTGATGACAAGGTTTAGATCCCTGGAGCATGTGGCTTTGAGGAACTGGGATTTCTTTAAGTGTAGCATGTCCAACAGCTCTGGGTTTGACATGGCCTTGTATGTTAAGCAGAGATCGCCTCTGAGTAGACAATATGCAACAGATGATAGCTTGAGTTTTTTAAGGAGGTCAGAGTAGGGCATCTGCTTTAGGCCTGTGATTCTTTTAGTGAGGTATTTCTGCTGCCTTTCCAGTTGTTGCAGATGTCTTGAGAGGTACATACCAAACGGGGCATTGTATTCTATAATGGGTCTAATGACCTCCTTTTTTCTGGATGAAAAGCTCTTAGTAATGAGGTGTGTCACATAGAAGGATTTCCAGACTGTTGTGGCGATGTGATTATCGAAGGTGAGACCACTGTCCACCTGTGTCCCTAAGTCTCTTATCACACTTTCGGTGTTTAGTGTACTGTCACCTATGTGGTAATTTACGGGTACATGTTTTTTCCCAAAGGGGGATAGCTATACATTTCTTGGCATTGAGCTGGAGCCCACGGCTCTGGCACCAAGCATCTGTTTCTGTAATGCCCTTCTGTAGAGTATCCACATCATTTGGGGATTCAATAATGGCTCCCAGTTTGCAGTCATCTGCAAACTTTGTCAGCCAGAGTCCCTTAGTGTTGGCCAGTACTTCAGAGAAGTAGATGTCAAACAAGAGCGGTCCCAGGACTGAACCCTGAGGTACTCCACTTGTCACTTGTCTAGAGCTGGATTTGGAGCTGGCTACTTTTATAGTGTGGGTTCTGTCAGTAAGCCAGTTGGCAACCCATTGAGTGATGTAGGGATTAATGCCCAGCTTAGTAAGTGTATCTATGATTCCAGAATGGGGGATGGTGTCAAAGGCCTTGGCGAGGTCCAGATAGGCTGTGTGGACCACCTTACCCTCATATATGGCTCTGGAGACTGATTAGAAGAAGTCAATCAGGTTCAGGGGACAAGATCGGCCCTTCACGATCCCAAGCTGGGTGGGGTCCAGTGTTCGAAGGTTGCCATTGTCTTTGTTTATGTTACTTTAGGTGAGTTTGGAACAGGCATTTGTATTCCTGCTTTCCTGCTAGTTGTCTTCTTTAGTTGTTTTCCCAATGCAACCACAACCTCCTCTTCATTTAGTTAAATAGCAGAGAAGTAAACAAGGCAAAGCCACTTATTTCCTATTAGCTGCCTATGAGAATATTAGTAACTCCCCCATCTCATCTTTAATTAATGAAACAGTCATATTTTGAGTAGCAGACCTTGGTCATTGGCTCCTTCACTTCCTAATGTGGCATTGTGAATGTAAGCAATGATCACTAAGCCACACACAAGAAAATCTATTAAAGCTAGCCCTCCTTTCAGTGACTAATAGCCCTGATTAGTCATTAAATAGTTGTTGAGTGCTTGATACACTACCCTAAAGGATTATTTGTTACATATAGGATCATTGGCTCATAGGAGGTTACTAGGCTAATGGCCCTGAGGCCCTTCAAAGCCTAGCCAAGAGTTTATCCCCAAAAAGAGACCTCAGTCAGCACCTCTCACCCCTGTCAATGAGGGACACAGGTGGAACCCCTGGGACAAATTTGCGGTTTCCCATCCACTCATCAAGGTTGCACTTGAAGAGGGTCAGTGAGGTGCTCTGTTTGACATGCATGGAAAGTCTATTCCAGAGACGGGGCAGCCTCTGGGAGACAAACAGGTTTTGCTGATGTTGCATATTAGATTCAGGCCTTTTGAGTGGGTAGTTCATGACGAGTTAGACTTACGGATATGGTGCATCTCTAGTAGGGCAGGATCCGAGATTGCCTTGTATGTGAGACACAGCTCACCCCTGAGCAATCTGTATGATACAGAGTAGAGTGACAGTGATTTGAGCCTGTCTGCATAGGACAGCTGTTGGAGGCCATGATTTCCATGCGTTTTCTGATATCTCCAAAAATGGGACAATGAGGAAATGAAAACTTACAGTTTTCTCACCTCTGACCATGGCCATGCTAGTAGACTTAATTACATGGATTACAAATGTATAAGTGGCCTGACCACTTACAAGCATATTAGGCTTCATAGTAGCAGAATGTCAATGTCTGAAGTGGTAATATTTCCTTGCATCTTTACTGTGAATGGTGCCCACAGTAAGCAAAGTTGGAAAGCTGGTTAGGCTTCTCCCAAATTTCAGGCTATGCAATGTTGCTGTAAATTCATGCTTTCCCAGTTAATATCATTAAAAGAATTATGGATTTGCTCTACTCACCTGTCTTGTTGCATGCTGTAGTTCCTGTGGTACAGGGTTTGATTACCATAACCTCTGTTTGTCTACATTTTGACTTTGATCAAGTCACTTAACCAGACATTGCTGCTGGGTTGCCCCTGAAAATGGACTGTGTGTCCAGTGGCCTACCTGTTATTTTTTATTATTGGGATTATTAGGGCCTGTTGACATTAAGCTTGCCCCAGATATTGCCCACGAGTCATTCCTCCAATGCACTTAATCCTAAAGGTCTCAAATCAGCAATATTATATAAGAACAGCTTTAAAAATAAAAGGGCACAACTAGAAGTCAGACTATTGCTGGAAACTCCTGACATTACTGCATCAGAGAGTCCTGGCTCAAGGATGATGTCATATTTCTTTCATAGATACATTAGACTTAATTACCCTAGGTGGCCATTCTACACTTGTCTTATATGCACTATATGTTCCTGCTTCTTTCTCGGGTAGTCTGCCAGAGGCAGCAGTTTATGGGGGATTGTAAACTAAAATGTCTGGGTGAGTATGAATTTGCTACATGTGGCTATTGTTGTGCTTAAGCTTATGAAATTCATTAGGGACTATACTAGAACGAATGTCTCAAAGGAGGAGAGAGTGCTCTTAGATGTGATTATTAACAGTGGACACAGATGTCTCAGCATAGAAGCCTTACATAATTTCCTAAGTGACCACTGAAATCTATTTCATAGATTATGGACAAATCTTTTGGATACAAAGTCAAGTTGTAGCAAAGCAGGTTTTTATTTATGAAACAAAATAAAGCACCATCTTGAGAATCATAAAGTGAATATAATCACTGCAGCCGACACATGAAGTACAAGGATCCTTTAGTATATGTAGTCCCTTTTGAAATATTCTCCAGTATAATCTGCACTTCTGTTACATTATTCAGTAACATTTCCTTTCTCATCTAAATGACAGCTCAGAGTGTACCACTCTTCTGGAAACTTCTTTATCTCTGGCCACATACTTCTCAAACTCTCATGCCCAATACATTTCTTTATGCTTGACAATATTCTACTGTTTATTTATTTATTAACATTTGATAACTGGGAATGTCTGACTGGCTAGGTATCCATTTTCATTTGAGCCCTGGGGAGAAACGCTCCAACGTATTACAAAAACATTTTAAGAACAATAATTTTACAGTCTTCCAAAAAATACAAAAAAGATCTATAGTTTAAAAATTACCAAATTAGACATAATGTAAAAAACATTGCTTAAGAACAGATACAACTGAAATGACAATGATTTAATATTTAGAGAACGTTTAGCCAGTTTATAGAGAAATTAAAGGCAAGTTAGTGTAATATAAACAGGAATTGCAATATGATGTAAAAGAAAAAAATCAGGGTTATGGCAGATTTAGAAAGGGGAGAAATTGACTGAAGTAAGGAAGTGAGTGAAGAAGGGAGAGTAAGGAGGTGTAAGGTAAGAACAGTTACTTCTTCATATTTAGGGATATAGTTTATTCTGGGGATAAGCAAGAACTGAGGTAGATTTTGGCTAAGAAGTCTTTCAGAATGGGTTTAAGGACAGGAGGGAGACTATTGGCCTAATAGGTACAGGTAAGGAATTCCATGCCTTAGCAACATGGTATAAGTAGAGACTATGCCCAGTAGATATGATAGGTTTGTGGACCGAGCGGAGTTTTTGGTCATTGGATTCTTGTCAGAAGAAAAATTCAAACGAGTCGCATCTGCCTCAGGTGATGAAAAATCTTCTTTATTAGCAGCTAACCAGATTACACAGCATGTTCGCCAAGATGATCTCCTCCTCTGGTCAACTTGTTTACTGACATCAACTTTTATACTGCAAGCAAAACAACTTTTTGTTACATTTCTGACCATTGACAGTTGGCTATGAAAAACATATAGGATAAACATGTTTATCACAAATCACCTCAAACCAACAGTTAGTACAGAATGTTCAAGAAGTACAGAATGTTCAGTTCAACAATGGTAGCTCAAATTTTCCAGGACACACAGCCTGCTTCAGTAAATTAACTCTTACTCGGCCGTGCGTCCTTATCCCAGGCTTCACTAAGCTATAACCAAATCTCTTTATTCTGAAATACAGAAAACAGTTATTATTCAGGTTCATAAGCAATGCTGCATTTTGTTCACAGATGAGGCCCATCTTTGATAGGCATATCCCAACAAATAACATGTTCACTTTGCAAGAAGAGGAAAAAGACAAATAACAGTATGTTTTAAAACTTTTTCTCTTAACATTTCCCCCCTGAAAACACTTTTATTTGTCTTTTTATTTCAGCAATATATGGTAAAAACTAAGTTTTTCTTTGCATACATTACTTCATTAGCAAGACAAACTTTTAAACTTCAAAAACATTTGCAAAAGTCACACTTCAATGTATTCACTTTCACCAGTCTGTTGCAATTGCTGGTACATTGTCTTCGTAACAGCAGTATCAACCAGTCTTTGTAGAAGATCTCTGATACAGGGTATACAACAACAACCACATACCACCACGATAGCCACAGCGACTCCAATGGACACCAGGAAACTGCTGATGAGATTACTCCATTTTCCAAACCATACTTGTAGAAAGTCTGTAAAGGGGTTATTTACCCCAGAGTTCTCTGCCAATTCTTTGGATAACATTTCCAAACCTTTCAAAGCTCGAGTGATACTTCCATCAGGCACAGTGTTGTTTGGAATATACGTACAACAGAAAGTCCCAAACATCCTGCAAACTCCTCCTTCTTTGGCCAGGAGCATATCCAATGCAATTCCATTCTGCCATGCCACCTGCGAAGTGGCCTCCAGTTGTTCAGCAATTTCTTTCAATGCATCTTTTGTATAGTTCACAAAACGCTGCTAGTTATAGTAAATGTAGCTGATCCAGTCCACATTCTTATTAGGTTGAATCCAGACAAAGATGGATGTAAAACCAGCTGCTATTTGGTTTATTGCTTTGTATTCATCAGGTACGCCTCTTGGTACGCCAATGCTATCGATGTAAACACCGTTATCGAAAGATTGCTTCGGTGCCTCTCTTTTTCTCCTACTCAAACACTTCGGCTTTATTTCAGGTTCTTTTACGAAATTGCTTGCTAGAACTGGGAAGATGTAGAATGGCAGAATTAACTTTACAAGTGCACAAGTTCCCTTCCAGGGAATCGTAAGCCTTGATCTAAGTTTGTTGTCTCCACATAACCACCAAACATCTGCTAAACTATGAGTTTGGTTCTCCAGAAATGGATTCTCATTGCCATTCACAGTAACATTGCAATAGTTCTGTCCCATATTGCCATAATTTTTCCCTGTGCCATCTCTGGAAATGCACATATACGAACCTGGATAGGAAATCGCTGCAGGCGGTTTCTCAACTTTGCTTATGACTGGAAAACGCTGAGTTTCATTTTTGCATTTATCTTCAGTTTTGTTGAAGAATAATTTTAACAGACACATTAGGTTACCTTCATCTCGCATCAGTGGGACTGTCGCTAGTTGCTGTTTACCTTCAGCACAAGAAATACAGTTCTCACGATGTGCTTCTTGGGTACTATATCTAACCCAAGATAACCATTCATTATGGTGTACGAATCCCATCTCGAGTAACAATTGTTCTTCTTCTGTGAAGGCAAAATCTGCTTTACTTGTAGCATTCTTAAGGCTTTGTACTTTAAGTTGGAGGGTCCCCAAAGGATCAGTTCTAGTTGGAAGGGACACTCCGATTCCATAAACTCCTGAATCACTTTCTTGTGGTGACACAATGGTTATAGTAATTACTTCGGTACCTTGGAAATGCTCAATTTTTATTCTTTGTTGTCTGCTTTTATCTTTCTCTGGTATCACTGCACCACTTGTTTCCCATCCATTCACATCTGTTGACCACCAAACATTTGACCAGGATGTGCAGTATCTATTGCACAAGTATTTTGCACGAGTCAAGAAATTATTATTGTTCCATTTAGAACAGTCCAAAATTCCTTCACAAAGTTTCACCTTAAACACAGTAGTAACACCTGTTTGTGCTTGCAGCACCACCATTCCTTTTCCTCTTGCAACTGTTCCTTCTCGTATGGACATATTTACTTTCGCCACCAAAATCATCATCATGTGACAGTTCAAGTACCAGTTGAACATGGCCATCCTCCCTAAGGACTACATCGCGCCATTGGTTTCTTCACTGGGTTTGAGATGAACTAACCCCTATTGGGCTAATCCCCCTTTGTAGCCAGACTTTGCGCTCAGAGGTCTGGTGGAGTTTGACCAACATCAATGGTAGAAGGAAGAGCCTTGAGTTTTTTACAGTGGGTGATATGAATCCACGAAGTCCTCTCAGCGATCTTTACAGCCGTACGTGTCGAGATTAGTACTTGGTATGGGCCTTTCCACCTGGGGGATGACCAATTCTTTCTCTTCACAATTCGGATCCACACCCAGTCCCTGGGTGCCACGCTTAACAAGGTTTCATTTCTGGAATCTGCAAAGGAGTCATTGGTTACAAGAGATTTGACATTTAGCAGCTTCTTCATATAATCTGCTAGATCCTCACCCCCCTCACGTTCTGCTGGCAACAATCCTTGCCACTGCGGGACATAATATGGTCTCCCAAACAAAAGTTCAAATGGTGTAAGTCCTTTGTAGGAAGGTGAGATTCGCATATACAGGAGTGCCAAAGGAAGGCACGCAGTCCATGATCTATGTGTTTCTGCCATCAGTTTGCGGAGCTTACTCTTCAAGACACCATTGTGTCTTTCCACCAGTCCAGCTGATTGGGGATGGTAAGCACAATGATATTTAAGATCAATTTGAAACACTTGACCCAACTTCTGAACAATCTGGTTAACAAAATGAGACCCATTATCACTGTAAATGCATCTTGGTAAACCAAACCGGGGAATTATTTCTGTAGGCAAAAGCTTTGCTACTGTTTGTGCATTCGGGTGCTTTACTGGAAAAGCTTCTACCCATTTAGAAAAAGCATCAATAATGACTAAACAGAACCTTTTTCCCTCTGAGGGTGTCAATTCAATAAAGTCCATACAGAGTGTGTGGAATGGATATGGAGGGGTAGGGAATGCCTGCTGAGACTTCTTAACCCCCCCTGAGCATGATACTTTGCACACAATAAACAAGATAAACAGAATTGCTTTGGATAAGTTGAAAACCCTTTACACCAAAACACCTTAGACACTATGTGAATCATCGTCTGTACTCCTACATGGGCAGGTCCATGGCTAACCAATGCCGCATACCTAAAAAGGTTTGAGGGTAATACCATTTTGCCATCTGATGCCCTATACAACCCACTCTGTTGAGTGATACCATATTTTACCCAACAACATTTCTCCTTCTGTGTTGTCAATGTTTGCATTACTTTTAGTGTCTCTAAGTCTAAGAGGTGTCCGGGCTCTAAATCATTATCATGTAAAAGCAAATCATTTTCTTGAGCTGCCTTTTTTGCAGCCATATCAGCAAGTGCATTTCCCCTGGAGACAGGATCTTTTCTGTTGGTATGTGCGGAACATTTACATATCGCTATCTGAAGTGGTAGTTGCACTGCATCTAACAACTGTAAAATTAAATCTCTGTGATTTATTGGTTTGCCTGTCACAGTAACCATTCCCCTATTCTTCCATTGTTGAGCGAAAACATGTACAGTGGAGAAAGCATATTGACTATCTGTGTAAATTGTCACTTTCTTACCCTCCCCTAAGGTACAAGCTCGAGTCAAACCACCAACTCAGCTGCTTGTGCAGAATAAATGTTTGACAATCTTTTTGCCTCCAAAACTTCAGTTTCTGTGGTGACTGCATACCCTACTAGTGTTTTTCCTACAGTGTCCTACTTTGCTGATCCGTCTACAAACAAAACGAGATCAGAATCTACCAATGGAATATCCGTTAAATCTGGTTGGGGAAGCACTTTGTCATGAATGCTCTCTAAACAAACGTGTGTAGTACCTTCTTCTGGAGTCAGCAAAAGTGTCGCCGGATTAAGAGTAGTACATCTTTCTATGGCCATATGAGGCTGTGTCAGCAGCACTGTCATACATGACAAATGTCGATTAGGAGATAAAAAGGTTATCTTATCTTGCAAAAGTATAGTAGCTACTGAATGTGGAACCCGCAATTGTAATGGGTGAAACAAAACTAATGATGCTGAGGCTTGTACTGCCATGGTGGCTGCCACTACAGCTTGAACACAATGCAGTAATGCCCTTGCAACAGGATCTAATCTGGAGGAGTAGAAAGCTATCGGTCTCTGTTTATCCCCATGTACTTGTACCAGAACCGAAGTCATATATCCTCCCTTACAATCAACCATTTGAACAAACGGCTTAGAATAGTTCGGAAAACCCAAAACAGAGGATCCTGCTATCAATTGCTTAATTCTATTAAATGCCTGTATTGCCGTATTTGTCCACTGTATATCATTTTTAGCTGCCATGGGAGTGTCATAGATTAGTGCGGTCAATGGCCCTACTTCCTCAGCATAGTTAGGGATCCATCTTCTACAAAAATTAGTCACACCTAAAAAGGACATCATCTCCCGCTTAGTCGTAGGCATAGGTGCCTCAAGAATTGCTTGTTTTCTTTTGTTCTCCAATTGTCTACCTGCCTGCGAAATTAAATAACCCAAGTACTTTACTTGTGCTTTCCACAATTGTAACTTTTCTTTATTTACCTTATGTCCTTTCTCAGCTAAAAAACTAAGAAGGGCAAGGGTATCCTTTCTACAACTTTCCTGCGTGGGTGAGGCCAACAAAATATCATCTACATACAACAGAACCTGGCTTCCGTTTGGGGGAACAAACTGAGCTAAATTTGCAGCCATTTCTTGTGCGAATATTGTCGGACTCTCACAATAACCCTGTGGCGATCTGGTGTAGGTGTATCTTTTACCTTGATAAGTGAATGCAAACCAAAATCTACTCTCCTTATGTAGTGGTATGGAGAAAAAGGCATTGCTTATATCTATGGCAGAAAAATATCTGTGCTGAGGTAGTAAATCATTAAGTAATGTATAGGGATCAGGGACCACTGGTGCTCTTGGGATCACAGCCGAATTAACTGCTTGTAAATCCTGAACCAACCTCCATGACCCATCAGGTTTCTTTACATGAAACAACGGAGTATTGCAGGGTGAATCTGGGCATTCAACAAGAATTCCTACCTGTTTTAGCTGCTCAGTAACTGGCTTAATTCCTTCCTCTGCTTGTTTAATTAGCAGGTATTGGTGCTTACGAGGTCTAAAACCTGACTTTGGAGTTATACAAACTTCACCTGCTGTTTTCATCAGTCCTACATCCCCTTTACCTTTTGACCATAAATCTACAGGTAAGGCACTTAACGCACTATCTTCCTCTTGAGTTAGAAGAATTTGTTATGCCCTTTCTGTTTTGTCATCCCTGAGGTGCACGCTTGGTTGTGCCCAAGTCACCCAATTTAATCTTTGTACCTGGATCTGTTGATCCTTCAACTGACTTTCGGACATTGTGTCCCAATTTGTTACCTTTTTCGCCAAATCTACCCAATGTGTCCCCCCCGCTTTAGTAATTGAAATATGTGGGCTATAACCTGAGCGATATAAAGAACTCATTTCCTTGGTCAAAGTACAGGTCACTACTGTATTACCTTGTGTATCCCAAAACATATCATTCAAAATTATCCTTGCACATTTGTGCTTTATCCGGACCAGGGGCCTTTCTGTAGAACATTGTACAATGTAAGTGCGCCGCAACCTGCGGTGAACTGCTCCTAGATTTACTTAAAGCTAGGTTGATCAAATCTGTATCGACCCTCCCCGGCCCATTTGAAATCAAGTCCTGGCTATACCAGTAAAACAAGTCTTGTACTCCTTGTACCACCAAGCCATCCGCTAACCTTTTCACCTCAATGCCTTTAGGTGTGGGAATTGCTGCTATTCCAAACAAATGCATCAAATCTCTTCCCAGCAAATTAACTGGACAAACATTTGATATAATTACCCTACACCTAACAGTTTGGTTTGTTTGTGGATCTGTGAACAATAGAGGATGTGACAGTGGTTCCTTATAGATTTTCCCATTTGCCGCTTTCACAAGGACAAACTCGTCCGTCTTGCAGTTCGGGGGCAGAACTGCTGGACCCAAAAGTGTACGCAATGCACCTGAATCACATAAAAACTCCACTTTCTGTCCCTCAACCAAAAACTCTATCATGGGTTTTTGATCTAGATGCATAGCAATACCCAAATTTTCCAGGTTTATGACTTCACAGTCACAATCCCGCCCTTCCTTCTGAGTGTTCTGACATTCATCGCAGAGAGTGTCTGCTTCATCATCATCACAATCATTCTCGCTTTCTTCTTCCCTACAATAATCACAATAATGAATTTGGCGCCTTCCTTTACTATCATATAGTCATGCGGAGCCCTTGTTCGTAAGCTGTGGGGGATGTTGCCACTCTTCACAGTCGGCAGCGAAGTGCCCACGTCTACCGCACTTAAAACATTCCCCACATTTTAACCTCCCCTCATATTCCTCTGAATGTCCACCTGGTTTATTTAACGTGCCCCATTTTGGGCCCCCACGTTTTTTTTACTCCACCATGGCGCCCTTGCCCCCTTTGGTCCTGTACAAAGAATATACCACCTTTATCCCCTACTGCTAACACTTATACTTTCTTTTTCTTTTTTAAATTGAAATGTCGCTCAGCATGCCGTGCATATTCAAACAAAGGTTGCAGTCTACATGTTCTATGATCTACCATATGCTTAGTTATAAAACTACTTATCGGAGCCCTACAACCCTTAAGAAAAGCATTTTTCAATTGCTGTTCATACGGACTATCATTGGTCTGATCCTGCGGAATCATCATTCCACAATGGTTATTGAACACTTCTGTCAATCTGACAATATAGTGATCTACAGATTCATCATCATTTTGGATGCACTGATTTATTACTGTGCAATCTGCTCTTGGACGCCACTTATCAGAAATTCTCTTTAACAGATCAGTGACTCGCGTGTCTAACACCCCAGAATTATGCTTTAATGTAGTGCCGTCATCTGCCTTACTTGTCCAAGTACCACAAACTAAGTGCCAATCTGGACCCAGGATTTGTCGCACTACTTGTTCTACTTCTAAACCATTTAGATGATAACTTAAATGCATACCAACTATGTCCTCAGAAAACTTTTGAAAATTAATCTTGGGATGAGGAATACCATCTGTAGCTCGTTTTATATCCTCTCTAGCCCAGGGACAATAAACTAAAATAGTTGGCTCTTGTCCAACATCCCCTGCTTGTGGGTTTGCAGCTTGTATTAAGGGAAGGGCTTCTGAGTGGTCAGAAAGTTTAATGGCCCAACGTCCTTGCCCTGCTGGTCCTGACCTTAACTGCATAGGTTGGTCTACCTGTTGCAAAACAACCTTGGATACTACGGGAATTTGCGGGTAAATTGGAGGGGCCACAACGCTTCCTTGAGCAGCCAATAACCCACCCTGCTGTACAGATCCCACATCTTCAGACTGATATTAAGGAGGTTCCGCCGGTACGGCAGCAGCAATTTCCCCATATGGTGGGGCAGTTGCCTGCCTTTGTACCACACAAACTGTATGCTCATCCTCCTTATCTAAAAATAAAGCTACTTTTCCACTTGGCACCAGTGATCCCTTTTGATTTATTTTTTTCTTTTTCCTGGCACTGTTTTTCTTTTATAGCTCATCTATTTGCTTCTTCTAACCATTTTTGTGCTTGGGGAAATCCCAATTGTCTTTGCTTTTTAGTTCTAGTTCCCGCGTCTCTTTTCAAATCTCTAACCAATTTTGCACAGGCATTCTTATTCAGGGTACCATCAAAATCATATTTCAACTTCCACTTTTTCAAAAATTTAACATTATTTTTGTTTAAACCTTTCATATACTTAGCATCAACATTTAAACAGACATCACTCTCACACTTGCAGCAACTCAAACCCATGTTTCCCCTAGATTTCTTATTTTAGGACTGTATCAAAATTATTTTACAGGGCTTATTATAAAATGGGACTATCTTAACGGGTGATCCTAACAAAAGAATCTTAACAAGTAATCCTACCCACCCTTAACTAAAAATAAAACCCTTGCCGACAAGGTTAAATTAAATGAAAAGGAAATTTATTTTTCATCCTACCTGAACCAGATGAGACTCCGTTTCCCCTTTTGGTTCAGAAACCGTCCCTCAGATAGGGATCAGAGAGCAGCCGGCCTCCTTTCAACGACAAATCAGCTTTCAGTCGAGGGAATCTTAAGATGAGAAACCCTCACCTGCACAGGTTTTTCGGTCTCTCTGTCGGTCTGATCCATATCTTTGTAGAGGTTTCTGGTCTGAAGGACCAAAATGTCAGAAGAAAAATTCAAACGAGTCGCATGTGCCTCAGGTGATGAAAAATCTTCTTTATTAGCAGCTAACCAGATTACACAGCATGTTGGCCAAGATGATCTCCTCCTCTGGTCAACTTGTTTACTGACATCAACTTTTATACTGCAAGCAAAACAACTTTTTGTTACATTTCTGACCGTTGACAGTTGGCTATGAAAAACATATAGGATAAACATGTTTATCACAAATCACCTCAAACCAACAGTTAGTACAGAATGTTCAAGAAGTACAGAATGTTCAGTTCAACAATGGTAGCTCAAATTTTCCATGACACACAGCCTGCTTCAGTAAATTAACTCTTACTCGGCCGTGCGTCCTTATCCCAGGCTTCACCAAGCTATAACCAAATCTCTTTATTCTGAAATACAGAAAACAGTTATTATTCAGGTTCATAAGCAATGCTGCATTTTGTTCACAGATGAGGCCCATCTTTGATAGGCATATCCCAACAAATAACATGTTCACTTTGCAAGAAGAGGAAAAAGACAAATAACAGTATGTTTTAAAACTTTTTCTCTTAACAACTCTAATGATGGATTGGGAACATAGTTGTGTAGAAGGGTATTTAGTGCTGGACATGCAGATGAATGCTGGTTAATTTTATAGGTGATAAGTAGCTGCGCATATGTAAGTTGATGAGGCAGTTCTAACCAATTTAGGCTTTTTAGTGCTGTGCCTGCTTCATTGTTTGCAGTTGTTTTGCACTGCAATATAGCTTAGATAGCACAGACTGGAGTCAGACTTGCTGAATCGAGCCTGCTTTTTATATACTTGAACTCAAATCCAGGCACTTTACATTAAGAAGGGCTCCCCTGCACCCTTGTGGCAAGAGAGTGTGGATATAGCCTTGCCTGAGCTGGGGATTGCTGCAGGAAGGATCATTGTATGATTTCCTATTGGCAGACTAGTTTCAAACTGCTTAATTTTGCCTCTGTATAAGCCTCGCATTTGTGTGCAGTTGTGCACCGCACAATAGGGTTTACTGGTGCCCTGTATAGTAGCAAACTCCTAGAAACTATTTTTCCCTAGATGTTTTCAGTTGAAACCTGACAAGTTTCCCTGATGTACTGCGGGCAACTCAGCTGTTCAATACTGCACTGCGGGCAACTCAGCTGAGCACTGAGCAGCATCACCACACTTGTTCACCCCTAATCCTCAACAGAATATGCTCCCTTGTTAAGTTAGTCAAATTAGTCCTAACACAAAAGGTAATCCAACTTGTCCACTCCCCAGCTAGTACTTACGGTTTAACCTGCTACAATGAACAGTCGGTTTTGCAATATTTCACCAGCTAGCCTGGTTAACACGGGCATCCTAGGGCAATATAGTAATTGCTTCATGTATAAGGGCAACCACTTGCTCCTAAAGCAAACAAATACAGTATATGAGAGATGTAACTATATCATGAAGCTTTCATGGTATCCTTTCATGTAACAATAAACAAGACATAAGGCAGGTTGTCAGCATACACACATCTCCCCTCACACAAGACAAGGTCAAATCACATAGACCAGCCTATGCAGAGGTATTTATTAAGAGCCTACCAAAGGACTTGAAACCTCCCAAGCACAAACAGATCACAGATACTGGAACAGGAACAGACCCTACTTCACATAGCAACACATATACAAGTGTCTCAACAAATAAGCCCCTAAGGCAAAACACTGCAAAACCTAATGTCCTTGTCATAGGCAATCCCTTAGTGAGACACACAGATGTCCCCCTCACCAGGCTGGACAAGGAGAAAGTCACTGTTAGCTGCCTGGCAGGTGCCAGGATCCATCAAATCATGCACATAAACAAGTTGCTCAACAGCAGTTATTATGACTCTGTCATAGTACATGTTGCAGTGAATGACTTGAGATGTACCTCTGTGGACTATATGAAGAGAGGTATGACTAAACTCTCAGATTATGTGTCCTAGGCAGGTATGTCCCTAGCACTAAGTAGCATTTTGCCTTCACCCAGGATGATGTCACAATACAGAAAAAAATGACTGACTTCAACAACTGGCTTAACTTCTGGTGTCAATACAAGGGAATCAAGCATCTGTCAGCCTGGGAAGACATGGTTGACGATCACGCTTCTTTGCCAGAGGTGGTCTTCATCTGCCTCCTCCAGGCTTTCAGATACTGGCAAAGACACTTGACTCCCCCACAGTGCCTTCTTTAGGCAATGTCAAAACAAAAAAAAAATTTCAGACTTAAAGAAATCCACTCGAGACAAAGTCAAGGTTATACTGCTGAATGCTAGGAGTCTCAACAGAAAACTGCACTACCTGGAAGCAATCCTAACCTTGAAAGATGCTGACATCTGTGCAGTCACTGAGACTTGATACAAGGCTGCAGAGAGCACCCTGGCCATACAAGGCTACAATGCCTTCCACGCATTCAGACCCCAAAATGAGCATGAAAGAACTGAAGGTGGAGGTGTATCCATATTCATTAAATCCAAATACATCTCAAGACTGGTTAAACACTATGACTCTTTAGAACTACTCCAGGTACAATTAAATATAGGTAAAACACCCTGCCACATCATCTCTAGCTATAGGTCCCCCACCATGAACCAAGAGAAACACACCGACTACCTGGACTTGCAAGAATCCCTCCCTAAACTGCCAAACACTTTGTTCATGGAAGATTTCAACTATCATTCCATAGATTGGACAACATACATGAGCAGAAATGGGATTGCCCTGAGGTTCCTGGACTTTGTTAATTCAAATGATCTGGCATAGCTAGTCTGCACTCTACAAGGGGCTCAAATGTCCTGGACCTGGTACTCACCAACATAGGGAGTCACTGCACTACTCCCTGTGTGTTGCCCTCCCTGGTGAAGTCAGACCATAAATCTGTCTCATTTGAAGTAAAGATCAGACTGGATACCCCCACAGGAGCAAACAAGCTAAAAAAATTCTCCAAAGCAAACTTTAGCCTACTAAGTGAAGGTATAAAATATTTCAATCCTATGCAGAGGAGTACAAAAATGCCCTGTATAGACATTTAAACAACTGTATAGACTTGGCTGTACCTATCAGGATGAAAAACAGATCCTCCCAAAGAAACAGGCCTCCCTGGTGGACCGCAAGTATAAACAGGTTACATAACAAAAGGAAAAAAACTGTTATCCTAGAACAAGAAGGAACTTACTCACCAGAGGAAAATTACCCTCCACAGTTTGAACAAGCAAATCAGATATCTTGTAAATGCCTCTAAAGTCAATTACAAGGCTTGATTATCATCTCTAGCTAAAGGCAGTCAAAGGCTTTCTTTAGCTGTGTCCTAAATCTTAAAGGGAATGCCCAGCTATGTGCCAAACTGACTGTGGATCATACTACTCACACTGAACCTGAAAAAATTGTCTACCTGCTGATGAACAGATTTGGCAGAAATCCCCCCTGCCATCCCCACCAGACACACCCAAAGTATCCCTGTAACCAGTTCACTACATAGCATCTCCAAAGGCCAGGTAATATCCATCCTCTCCAAGGCCAAAAACACAGCCTCCATGGGACCAGATAACATCCCAGGCTGCTAAACAATCTAAAACAAGACCTAGTGGAACTGCGTGGGACTCTCTTCAACCATAGCCTGAGCCCTGGCTTTGTTCCAACAGAGTGGAATTCAGCAACAGTAATCCCCTTAAACAAAGGGGGTCCATCAACCAACCCTGGGAACTATATATCCATAAGCCTAACCAGCCTTATCTGCAAGGCCATGGAAAGAATCATCATGGACCTTAACAATGACATAGGTGACCTTCAAACTCTTGACTCGACCCAGTTTGGCTTCATTAACTCATTACATCCAAGTGATGCCTCCAGGTGCATCTGCAGTTAACTCCTACTGACGTCTCTAGGTATCAAATATTGCTTGCTCATATTTGCATCAGTAATTCAAAACCATGCTATGTACAAGGTTTTAAAAGATTTCATCTTAAAGCTTACACAATGTCAAACTTAACTGCATTAATATTTGACAGCTGTCTAGTGGAGGTAAAGAGATATTAACTGTTGTTTTTATGATATTAATTTATATAGATGTAATTTTCACATTTTTCTAAATATCTCAACAAAGTAACACAGACAGAACTTCTTAGCCTCCTATGAAAGCTCTCAGTTAGATGAATAAAATGTTATGGACTGTATGTGTGTAACCTGAGCTGTTGCTGAGATATTGTAAGTTGTTTACAAAATATTACAAACGTAGTAGTTAGTGTGTATGCTGTGATTTATAAAATTCAGTTTAAGACCTAGAACCACATAATTTGATTATGTAAAAATGCTTAGGCTCTGCCCACTGGCAGTTGTAGTGCAAAATTCCTGAGCTCCATTGGAGTGAATGAATTAAGGACAGGTCTTGCTTATTAAACCTGGTGGACTTCATTGAGAATGTTACCAAAGCCCTGGATGAGGGCAAAGCAGTACATACCACTTAGTTTGACTTAGCCAAGGCATTCAACATAATCTCCCACTCTGGTATCATTGAGAAACTTTCCCAGCTGGGGATTAACCTATACAGCCCTAGATGGTTAGCAAACTCAGAATGCATACTGTCAAAGTTGGGGATTCTACCTACACTTGTAGACCATTTACCAGTGGTGTACCACAGGGATCTGTGCTGGGCCCTCTGCTATTTGGAATCTACTTCTTGGATGTCCAGGTTAAAGTAGATTGCCTGTGGCTTACAAATTTCACAGATGACTGCAAACTAGGTGCAATCATTGAGTCCCCCGATTATGTTAACATATTACAAAAAGGGCTAACACAGAATAATAACTGGTGCCAGAGTCGCAGTCCACATCTAAATGCTAAAAAGGGCATCATTATCCCCTTTGGCAAATAAGTGGCCCTTGAAAATTACATTATACATAGCACCCCCTAAGCTCAGACACAGTGATGACAGACTTGGGGAACAAAGGCTAACAGCAATTTAAACTTTGATAACCATGTCTCCACAGTAGTAAGGAAAACCTTCTACTTTGAGTATCTCATAAATAATGGCACTGCATCCAAGACTAAGGATGTTACAATTTCTCTATACTTGACTCTCATTAGACCACTAATTGAGTACAGTCCTCCCTTTTGCATGTACCTCACCAGACACCTGCAACTAATGGAGACACCACAGAGGTTTCTAACCAAGAAAATTGAGGGCCCCCAAAACATGACCTATGGGGACAGACTGAAGGGCCTCTCTCTGTACTCTGTATCCTACAGACTGCTGAGAGGTGACCTGTGCCTGGTCTACAGGGTGATCTCTGACCTGCTCTAATGGAAATGCTGCATGTCTGCAAATCAAATGGGACAAGAGTCACTCACTCCAGGGATCTCAATCTAGCCTGTGACATAAATAAAAAATGATGGCAAGACAGATATGTTTCCCAGAGATTACTGCTCTTCTGCAATAAATTCCACTTCACGTGAAGCAGAGCTCCTCAATGACCTTTTTTAAGTGCAACCTTGACAATTGGATGAGAGACCATAAATTCATTGCAGCAGTGGCACTTATGTCCCTCATGGACAGGGATAGTCAGTGTTAAACACTGATTTGCTCTGCTAACAATAACCACATAACCATGGTCAACTAGGGAGCAAGGATATCATTTGGCTAGGCTTGTTAAGGCCCTAGGGCTATTAGCCTAGTAAGCTCTAATGAACCTATGAATATAGTAGTGGGATCTGAAAAAGGCATTTGCTGCAAATATAGAGCCTTTGAATTTTTTAAGTCTTGGAGGTTAGTAAGGATGGGAGCACCATAAAGTAGTGAGGGGAGGAGGCAAGTAGTGGCAAGTGTAGTTTTAGCTGCACTGATGAGAACAATTTTGGCTCTGTAAAGCAGCCCTAGCTTTTGATGATTTTGTATGCAATTTTATACATACAGGTCAAACTTTTTAAAATTTATAAGACTCTGAAGACAAAACAACATGTTGAAAAATGCTATACAACTCCACTCCCCTGAACCCCTCTAACACCACCACATGCAAACTCTCATGCACTGACTTCCTGAAGGAGTTTAGAAACCTGCCACACATCAATACAAACCTACCACATCCACAACCACTCTCTCCTCCCCTTAATATTCCACTTCTAAAAAGATTAGAACTAGAGAGACTGAAAAAACAATTGGACCAAATACAAATAGAATAATCCACCAAGCACAGATAATGTAGTCCCTTGAGTCATTCACTTTTGTAAGGACCTCATCTCCTGCCATCTCACTCACACATACATATAACCTCTGCTTAACTAATAAGATTATACCTAAGATATGAAAAAACAGTAATTGTCACTCCTATTCCAAAACTACCCAAGCCAACTGCATCACAATTCTATCCTATCTCAATACTTTAGGTTAATTACTAAAAAAATCATCTATAACCACATTACTGCTTATTTACATCAATACCATCTTCTATCCTGGAAACAACATGGATTCTGGCCTGGACACAACACCATAACAGCTCTCTACTCCCACACAGATGACATCCTATTCAATATGGACAAGGGCAGCCTGACAGGAGCAGTGTTTCTTGACCTCACAAAAGCCTTTGATCTAACTGACAATAACTTACTATTTGACAAATTAAATGAAATTGGCATTAGTGACAATCAAAAACATGGGTTGTGGACTTCCTCATCAATAGATCCTTCAAAGTGAAAGAACCACCGCTATCTCTGAAACAGCTCTAGTTATGAAAGGAGGCCCCCAGGGTTCCACTTTAGTCCTCTGCTCTTTTCCATATACATCAACAAACTCCAATTTGATCACTGCCAGATACCTCTAATTCTTTAGGCAGATGACATTGTCATCTACAAGTCAAACAAATCCCACTCTATTACACAAAATCAATATGACCCCCAAACCAATTATACTCAACACCTCAAAACAAAGGCAATGTTATTTGGAACCAGACAAAAATTAGCCAAAACACCCAGCTTCCTTAATATTAAAGGTGTTAACAATACCACCATAGAAACTACCACAACCTTCAAATACCTTGGCATTTGGCTAGAAACCCATGCAAAAAGATCAACACACACTACTGTTCTTAGCAAACAAGCTATTGCCTCTTCTGTCCAACCTGCCAAAGCTGCCAAAGGCAAAGGCATACTCTTATCTCAACTCAAACATGGACTACACATTATAGCAGTAGCCTCAAAGAAAAATGTCACCACCTCATGAATCATCTCTAATAAAAGCTTCTGGTTCATTATTAACTGCACCAGCAATGACCACCACTGCCTAACTCCCGCTAAAGCTAAATGGCTCCCAGTACATTTGACAGCCAACCTCCAACTAGGATCACTAATTCACATATCCCTTTCTCTTGATACATTGTCCAGTCTCACTCATAAATTTTGCACCAAAATCCCCCACATATAGTCTTCAGGGGTTTTTCACATTTTCAACCCACCGTACTAATTCAAAAAGTAAATTTATTGCATTGACCATGCATTCTCCATCCTAGCACCTAACTATAGGACTACATTTCTATGTCAATCCGAGACATCCAAAAGTACTCTGACTTTAGACAACAGCTCAAGAAACATCTCTTCAACCAAGCAAAGTGCAGCAGCAATAACTCACGTCTTGTTACATGAACCTGCAGCTCTCTCACACCCTTTCATCTCTGTCTCCTCTCTCTGTTTCCTCTTTCCTTATCTCATGATGTCATTCTCTTTACTTAGTGCCTCTCATTCATTCTAATTCCCTCTTCTCATTGCATCTCTCTCCCACTTCTTCTCCTTTCTACGTCTCTTTCCTCTTCATGACTCTCACACCCCTTCTGTATTTTCTCCCCATGGTATCCTTTCTCACTTGCCTCTTCTAATGGCTTCATATCTCTCTATGTAATGATATGCTGCTATCCCTTTTAGCATAAACCATCTCAGTTATTATGGCTACATCTTATCCACAAAAATCTGCTAAGCATAATTTCATTTTTTCATCCATATTCTGACGTTGTTAACTACTTCTTGAACAAAATGTTGTAGCATTTTCTTGCATCTGTAAATGTGTGTGTGTGTGTGTGTGTGTGTGTGTGTGTGTGTGTGTGTCTGTACACATATATACATACACACACACATATATATATATATATATATATATATGTGTGTGTGTGTGTGTGTGTGTGTGTGTGTGTGTGTATATATATATATATATATATATATATATATATATATATATATATATATATATATATATATATATATATTGTTTCACTTCATAATCATGGATTGCTGAAATATCAAATTTCAGTAATTCATGTCCATGAAGCCAAAACTTCAAAATAAAGAAAGTGCATAAGTCTGAATAGGCCTATGTCAAATTCACGCTTACGCATTTACATTATCTTATGGAAGTGTTTGGCTGGGATGGTGTCTGCAGTTTAAGGTGAGTGAGTATGCGTGAGTGTTTTTGTAAGTTTTACGAGTGGGTTAGGGTAGGGAGGTGCAGGTATGAGTGTGTGTGTTGGCTGTGTGTGATTTTTTTTTTTTTTTTTACTGTTTGTGCAATCTCGGAGTTAGTATATATAAGTAGGGGGGTGTCGGGGGTGCAGGGGGGCTTGCCCCCCCTACATTTGTGTAGTGTGGGTGTGTGTCTGTGTGGTGTTTTGTTGTATTTAATTGTTTTGTTGTTGTGGGTGTTATAACTTGTGTGTTGTGTGCTGTATGCTGTGTGTTCGATGTTGTGGTTTCGTAATTGCAAAGTGTCGGTGTTCTGATGGTTTTGGCTTTATACTGTCGAAATGCTGAAATTCGATATTTCAGCATTTTGGCAATATGAAGTGAAACCATATATATATATATATATATATATATATATATATATATATATATATATATATATATATATTTTACAAGATCGAAATGTCAGTAGACCGACTTTCAGAATGCCAAGACCAGAACACCGAAGAGTTACAAAGCTGACAAGCTAAATTGATAACTATTAAAACAAAGACAATGTGTTTGAAAATAAAAATTACTTGAGTAAAAAAAAAAAAGACATTGTAAAATGCCAACTTTCCACTCATAAAGAAATAACGAAAGTAACAACATATGCTGTCTAAATAGCCCCCTATAATTTTAAATCTCCGTAATACTTAACTAACTCTCCTCTAAACCCCACCCACCAACCAATACCTGGCTATTGTTTTGGCAAGTTCTGGTGGTAGCACTGTTGGTCTGCATGCTTCAAATGAAGATTTAAGCCTTTGCTTTGGAAGAGGTATAACACTAGCTATCTACCTGAGATTTGGAAAACTGCCATGTACTATGTTTGCATTGATAATTTGCTGCAACAGTACTGCAGTAAAGGTATTACATGCACAGATTAATTTTGGGTAAAACGCTTCACATTTAGCTTTACCATAACTTAGTATTTCTCTCAGCCATTTACTTATTCTCTTCTGGGAAATGAAAAGCAGTGGTAGATACCAAAGTATCACCTGCCAAAATTCACTGGTGTCATGCAGTCTAGCTAATTCATAGCTAGGTTGGCATGTAAATATTGGAGTAAAGCACTCTGCTAGCTGTTTGGAAACCGGTTACATGTATTTCCATCAAAAGACAAACTGATAGATGAAGAATGGTTAATTCTGTCACCAGTGTTAATGATTTCATTCTGGAAAACATTCACATCATGTAATAGTGTCACCGACCTTTGCTTCCAGTAGGTGGCTTTGAGTCTGCTACCCAGATTTTCAAAGTGGTTTCTGCTTAAACAAAATTTCTCCTAAGAACAATGTAACATGCTTCACCTGTAAGTAAGCCACAGAGGTTTTCATACTGTAAAGGACTGCAGCCACTCAGATTTGAGCCAAGGAGCTGAATATGAAGAAAAAAGTGTAAAAAGTGTTATAGTGCTGCCACTGCTGTATCAAATTCAGTGGTTTCTGACAAATGACCATTTGCTAGCACTTCCCAGGGTTATGCCTACTTGTCTGAGTGAATCACCCTGTGGATAATAATCCTTCCAATGAAACTAATATCTGTTGGGAGAGAAGGTAGCAATAACAATGCAGTGATCACTTAAAAATATGAGATTCAATAATCATATTGCATCTATCACTACAACTGAAACAAATGTAGTCCAGGATAGAATACTTTTCTCATGGGCCACCATAATGCCAGGCATGGAGTGCAGTCCTGTAAATGGGTCTTACTCAGTGTGTCATGTACATGGTCTGAATGTGGTGTGAGTGATAATGATGAATTGTTATAGTCAGGTGACAGAATATACAGAGTCACAGCACAAATGCGGCAATCAGGGATGGTGATCAGAGTGTATAATTCCCAGTAATCTGCAGCATGAAGAGTTAATAGTTTGTCTTCAATTTCTCACCTTAACTTCACTGATGTACAACTACCACTACATGAGGGCTTGTATAAGGGCAGGCTTCTGATGTGATTTTACTCCAAGCAATTGAGTAGAAAACTGCAGGATGTACATTTGCAGCTACAAAGCTGCAACGTGTACAGGTGTACATATATCCTGTTACCTCCCTGCATATTATTCATCTTGCCACATTACAGTGATGACCTACTGTGCTACTCCCATCAAACTTGATTTCCTATTATTTTAGTAAATACTAGTCTAGGCTTGCTGCCAAGGTGTCTGTACAGCAAATAGTAAAAATGACAAGACATCCAGGAAAACAAATTTAATAAGACTATAACTCTGGTGTTTGACCAAAAAAGCAGTAGTGTATGATGTTACTTCAGGGAATTTAGTCACACCTGTGAAATGTATAAGGCCTTGGTGCATGGTGTTTATATGTCACAACATACTTTCCCCGAGGTAAATGCAGACCTCGGTTATGAATAGTGCAGTTATGTTGGACCAGATTTGTTCAGTAAGTAAGTGACACAAACTTTGTTCAAATATTTGGTGCAATATTTTCTCTTTTGCTCCCAGTGAAGGTTAAGATCTTCAAGTATCAGTGCATTTTGAACTGCACATGACAGAGTATAGCTCATTTATAGTACTGGGAGATGAGTGTGGAAGTGGATAACTGAGGTAAAGTCTTTGCTCGAGACCCATCTCCTAAGATATTTGTTGACAAGCCAATTTTCCTTAAGAGCAGACATAACTAGTTGATGTAGTAGTAAGCTTGCCATCAGTACTGCTTTAACTAGTAGCATAACTCCTCCATCAATACTGATTTTAAAACATTGGCTTTGAAATTTGTCACAGGACTGTAGGTTGAAAAGTGAATTAAGTCATCTGATTTTAGCCAAGATTCAGTAGTTCCAATAATGTGAGGTCTGTACACTTGTAACCAGGCCTCAGAACTTGACGCTTTGCTCCTCTGGGTGCTTCCCATGTTAACTTTGGCTGGGTGCTTCCCATGTTAACTTTGGAACTAATTATATCCTTCATAGCTGACCAAGAGAACAGAGCCAATCAGTCGTAAAATTATTTTAGCTGCTGTTATGATAATTGAGGAAAGTAACAACTGGTCAGAGCCTTTAAACTGGGTCAAGAATCCTCTCTTTGCTCTGTGAAACTACCATATACTTTAAAGGAACAGGATGGATATATTGACTCCATGGGGATAAATGTTATTGGTGGGTACAGGCAGAAGCATTAGAAATCTAACACTAGAAGTGTAAACTTCCTAAAAGTGGGCAGGTGTGGTGGTTGGCAGACTTAAATTTAAACCCTTACTTTCAGGTGCAGGCTGCCTGTAATCCTAGAGTATCAGCACTGCTTTGGGCTTACTTTAGAGGTAATACAACACCAAAAATGAGCAGCTGGATTACTAGAGTAAAACAAAGCTCATCTCCATTCATATTCAAGCACAACTTGGATCTAAGGGAGGGTAATGCAAAATTTACTCCAGGACTGACCCTTTTACTGCTAATGGATAGAAGTAGCTTCTAAATGTTTTATCCCATGCATGGATCCCCTCAAATTTTCTATGGTGTAATTCCAGTTATTCTTACTAGGGATGATATATAATTATTGACTATGGGGTGGCTAAAGTTAAGCTAACAACAAAAGGGATAGGTTAATTCAAGTACCAAAGGGAATCGACTAGGCTTAAAATGGCTCACAAGGACAAATAGCCTAGGAATTAGCTATGAACTGATGAACTCATCATGTTAGATAAAAAGGTTTTGGGTGTCTAGATTGAGACCAATAGCAGCTTAATGAAACAAAAATTATTCTGATGATTTTAAAGGGAAGATGACGCATAAATAGTGCTTAGCGGGGTCAATAAGGGTTATACCATAGCAGTTACAAGTATGCCATTATGCATAGTTGCGTAAGACAACAACAGTACACATACACACTGCACATACTATAAAGAATAAATTGTGGCAAGTATTGAGCAGGTGATTAATCAATTCAGAAAAACAAAACATTTATAAGCCTGGAATGGCAGCATTGGTTTGGGCTTAGAACAGAATTAAAGATATACAGATGGCAGGAAGTTCGGAAACACAAGTTTAACAACATTAAAATTCTGGTGCCTAGACAGAACAGTAATGCATGCAGTTACTTCAGGATTTGCAACCTTTAGCTTACAGTAATGGAAAAGCAGATATGAAAGTAATAAATTTAAAATCTGCCCCAGCAGAAATGCTCAGGGTTGGCAGTCCACCAACAAAATTCTCCTTATGTACAGATTATGTCCGTGCAACAGTGTTTTTTAAGTAACTACCATAGTCTACTAGTGATGTCCTCTGTTTTTGTTTCATTAAGCTGATTACACTCATTTGGCCACCGTTATGTATCTGTTTTGTGGACTGTTGAGTTACTAATCATTAATGTTGGTCAGTTTTATTATAATTCTAGCTAGTTTTCAAACCGTTATGTTTAGTAGTTGCATCCACTACATCTTGTGTATTCTTGACAAAGTAATGCCCAAATATGCTGACTCTGTAAATACAACGCAGTAGGGCACATGGCAAATGTAATTTAACAGGGTTTTCAATGAGATCTTGAGATCCTCTGTATATGTTATTGCAGGATTATTAACATGCCCCTCAGAGGTTTTGCCTGTGAAACCATTAGTTTCCATTTTTAGTATAACTCCAGCTCTCTTGCAGATATAAAGAAAATATTCTTGAGTGTGTTACAGTTCTAACTTTGGTTGATGTAATCATCTTCTATGAGGTCACTAAAAATGGGTTCATGTAGGGCCTTCATACTCTATTCCTAGGCTATGACATGAAAACATTATGATAGCCACTTAGTTTTACAAATCTTATTCGAGGATTTCTATTAGGAACATGGGAACACAGGCACATAGGAACAATAGTAGGCAAGCAATCAAGGAGCCTGTAAGATACCTAGCTATATACACCTTTAAGTAGTCAAACTTAAATGTTCTTGTCATCTTTTATGCACACTTTATAGTGCTCACCTCCTAAATCAATCATGGCTGTATACAATAAACTTGTAGAAAATAATCTTAGGGACATCAAAATCAGTTGTGCAAGGAGGGTGATGTTAAGTTTAACAATGCAAAACCTTGAGGTTTTCTCCTTGCTTCAAAGCATATCAGCCTTGGAATTATTAAATATAAGTAGCAAGGATATGGGGGTACACCCTCCTATGTCAAGGAATGTGGGGAGAAAATCTTCAGTAAATGTGCCTTAAAGGAAGTATGGTGAGTCTGACATTCTGTGCTGTCTTTGTGAATTAAAATAAATAAAATAAATACAATGAAATAAAACTAATATATCACTTCTACAATATTACAGACTGATAAAGGCCTATTTGAGTTACATTAATAAAACAGTTATTTGATTTTTTGTTTGTAATTTTTCTATGTTTTTAAGAAACTGGCTCGGGTTATTTCAGAAGTAATGCATTAGTTGCACTTTGTTTATATCTTTACACCCGGACTACTGCACCTTAGATTATTATTTGTAGTTTATTTCATTTTTTCATTTTCAAATATGTCTTTGCAAATCTCACTTTGTCATTTCTAGTTGAAGGACTTGTAATTACAGGTCTTAAAATTATGAAAGTGAGCTCCTGTTTATATTATGCATAGTAGAATTTATATTTACCTCTCTATGACAAGATATTGAGATTCTGTTATAGATAGATACCTGTTATATTTTCTTTTGAGGGTTATATTATGGGTTAGAATTACCAAAATTTGCCTTTTAAGCCTCAAGAAATATGGTACCCACCTTTAGCAAATTTTTGCCTCATTTGACTATTTGACAAAAGCTAGATTCATAGATTCGTAGATTCATAGATACATCGATTGTTACTAGGTTAACGGCCTGGGAGGCCTTTCTAAGCCTAGTGAAGTTTTCCCAAAGAAATAATGATGGCATGCAATCAAATAGGACATTGAGGGCCAGCCATTTATAAGCCACCTCTGTCCATAAGAGACATGGGTGCCAGGCCCAGTGTAAATTTCCTATTACCCATCAGCTGGTCTAGGTTGTGCTTAAACTAGTTAATAGAAAAACTCAGTTTCACATGGATGGGAAGCTTGTTCCCTAGGAGGGGCAGTCTCTGGGACACATATCTGTCTCTCCACTATGTTCTGTTTAAGTCACAGACAAAATTCAGATCCTTAGACCCTGCATTTCTGGTACTCTTTGACTTATGAATATGTAGAAAACTCATAAGCTGATACCTTGTAAGCCAGACATAGATCACCCTTCAGCAATCTATAGCAGACTGAGTAGCGGGAAAGGCCTTTAAGGCAGTCTGCATAAGGCAGATTTGTTACACCTTGTATTCTTTTTGTAAGGAATCTCTGAAGTTGCTCCTGTTGCTGCATATGCCTGGTAAGATACAAACCAAAGGGAGCATTGTACTCTATGGTTGGTCTGATAAGGACAGAGTAAGGTAGGATAACAACCTCTTTGGACCTAGATGCCATGTTCTTTCTTATAAGCTGCATAAAATAAAAGGATTTCCTCAGCACTGTGACCATGTGGTGGTTAAAGGTAAGGCTACTTGTCTACATACTAATCTAGATCCCTGACCACTGGGTTGACTCTTAGGGGCATATTAACAACATGGTAAGTAGTCAGGGAAAGTGGACTTCCAAAGGGTACAACTGTGCATTTCTTAGTACAGAATTTAGAGATTATAGCTTTGACAGCATTTGTTAGTCAGAGGTAGACCTTCTTGAAGAATGCTTGTGTCTGCAGGGAAGTTGATGATAACCCCCAGCTTACAATAATCTGCAAACTTAGTCAGCCATAAACATTCAGCATTTGCTTCCATTTCAGAGAAATAAATGCCAAAAAGAAGTGGACACAAGTACAGAGCCCTGGGGACATCTGGTAATGACTGGCCTCTTGGTAGATTTGGCTTCACCTATTTTGACCTCCTGGGTCCTATTAGTGAGCCAGTTGGCTATTCAGCAGCTGTTGAAACTGTTTATACCTAAATTAGTAAGCTTGTCTACAACACCTGAGGGGGGTATTGTATCAAAAACCTTGGCCAGGTCAAGGTAAGCTGTGGTGACAGTCTTACCTTCACCCAGTGCTTTGGTGACCCTCTCAAAAATGTCCACTAGATTTAATAGGCATGACCTTCCTTTAAAAAAGCCGAACTATGATGGGTCTAGCATTTGCTGGTTACTTATGTCCTCATTTATCATGTTTATGATGATTCTTTCCATGGATTTACATATGAGGCTGTTAAGACTTATGGGCCTGTAGTTACCCAGATCAGTGGTTGGACCTCTTTTTTGCAGGGGGATGACTGTAGCCATGTTACATTCCTGGGGCACAAAACCTGACTGTAGGATCCATTTAAAAAGTGATTCACATAGACCAGAGAGGTCATGTTTCATGCTATTTATTAAACATCCTGGGATGTTGAACTAAAAACCACAAACCAACACAAGTAAATCACAAACTACTAATATCCCAAAACTTGATGTGGAATGTTATCGGGGTCCACAGATACAGTGCTTTTGGCCATGGAAAGTGCATTATTGACCTTGGGGAGGATTGTGGTATGTGATGTTTCCTTTGGACTATTGAGGGGGGGGGTGAGGGGAGAAATGTGAGCTGAACCTGTCAGACAAAAGGTTGGCAATGGCTTCCAGTTCAGAGCAGGTGATGCCATTTTCAATAAGTTCTGCTCATTCTCCTGAGGTTATGGATATGGCTGTAGAAAGCTTTGTGGCTGTTCTTTGCCTGAGAAGCTATTTTTTCTTCAAATTTATCCTTTGAAGTATTAATTAACCCTCTTAGCTGCCTATTTAGATTGGTTAGAGGGGTTTTAGTATCTATGGCTTTGTTCCTCCTATGCTTGGCCAAGGTTTATTTCCTTTTGTTGTATAACTGATTGATATTGTAATTTCACCAGGGTGGCTTGTCTTATTCATAATATGACTGGGCACAGCTCACTCTATACAGATATCAAAATGGCTGAACAGAGATTTAATAAATAGCTCTGTGTATGCTATTGTGTTAACTGGGTGTGGGGTGCTTGGAATTTAGCCAAGATGCTGCTTAGTAGAGAGAGTTTAGCCCTGGAATAATTTCTAAAGGTTTTTGGTTTTACTGGATCCCCGGATTTAATTTGTATTTCAAATAATACTGCCTTATGGTCAGATCTGAGGAGCAAAGATTACATTGGGTGAGGAAAATCGACCCCCCTCCAATGTTCATCTGTACAAGGTCAAGAATGTTTGTACCCCTGGTAGAAGAATAGACTGACTTTTCCAGGCTGTTGGTATTATCAAAGTTAGTAGATTCCATTAGTCAAGTTATTTTGTTTTACAAGTTAATTTTCTACTGCAGTTTTTGTGACAGATTGTTAAATATGGTATGAATTTTTAATCTTTTAGGATATAATAAATATTTCACATATTTTTCACTTTAATAACATCCAAAATGTTAGGAAAATAATTTGTACTTATGCACAGCTGGTTTGTTCTCTTTCTATAGCATGAAAAAGGGGTGGCTTAGTATTCCTATAATGAACATAAAAAATGCACACTTGATTGACTATAAATTTTTTCTAGTGAATTCAAGGTAACTACAGAAGTAAATTAATTAATAAAGCAATAAATAAAGTTTGACTTACCTTTCAGCAACACATCTATTCTGTACTGTGCTGTCCTACACTCTATGAAAATAGAAGCTGTCTGATTGATAGTTCACTGTAGATAGCTGGCTCCAGCCTTACCAATCACTATGTGTTTAACTTAGGTGGGTAATAATCAGCTTTCTTACCAGAGTATCAAATTAACCGCTCTCCTCTTATGCAACAGAAAAGACCAGTCTGCTTCTCAGTGCCTGTTAGATACAGAAACAAAACGTGACTGTCATCTTTCATGGGAGCTTGCTCAATAAAAGTGAATATGACCCATTTTGCATACAGCCCCTTCTCAATTCATACATAATTCTAGTCACAGAACAATAACTCCTAATACCTTTTTTCACTAAATTCCTCCACTGCTCATATTTACCTGCCTTCCTTCTTTTCCCACTTTGCTTACCCCCCTTTCTCAGATTTCCCTTGATTCTAAGTACTACTCTTCTCTTATTTATAAATTAAATCTCTAATTTTCCCTCTTTTACCCATGGCCACCCCCCTGTTTTCTCTTGCCACTTTACCTTTTTCTATCACCTGCTCTCTCTGTCAACTTCCCCTCTGCTTCTGATTACTGATGTCCATGCTGTTACCTGTAAGAACTAAGATTGAATATACAGTACTTTCTGTGCTTTTATCTTAAACTCTGAGTTAATTGTCATTATGTCGCCTCTAAATGGTGAAGTCCTTACGTATTGGAGCTGTATGAATGACTTTAACATATTGCTTTATTACCTTTTTGTAAATAACACCTTTTAAACTCTCATGCTACAAGTGGGAACCCAATCATTACAATGCATGTTTATATTGCCTCATGTATACTGCACTGTTTGTAAACATTTTTATGGTGCATGTAATACTTTGTGGAGCTTTTCTCCCCAGGCCACTGCTGAAAAAGGGGCACAAGCTCAGTCAGACATTCCTGGTCAACAAATGCCAAATAACTAACTAACCAGCTATAACATCCGTAGATAATGCTTTAGGTGTAAATTAGCCACTGAACAGTAGATTTTGAGGCTTTCTTTGCTTGAATATGCAGTTTTCTGTGGATATGGTCTAATGTCCTCCACTTTTTTGGGCAATACACCTGCTGTTCTGCTCTGCTTTTATTTATTTGTTAAATGAGTAAGTGAAATAGTTCATTTTAGACCTCTTCTATCCATGACTGGAGGTTCAAGGGTAGAGTGATTGCAACGTGTATATTCATGAACAGCATATTTTGGGAAGGTGTGAGTAAAGTGAAGTAACCATGGATATAAAAAGAGAAAATGGACTCCAGAAAGAAAACAACCAGCAGTTAGAATGTAACCCTTTACCCTGTGGGTGTAAGTCAGGAGCCTTAACAACTGAGCGACCATACTAGCAAACTATTTGACCAAAAGTATTGTTTCTGAAGGGAAATTGTATGCTGAAAACACAAGGTTTGTGACAAAAGCTTGGGAAACCCATGCATTGTGTACTGAAAGACTCCTGGTGAATACCTTAGAGACTGTATCGATACAGGCCAGTCCAAGGATATTGTCCTGGTTTAGCCAAACATACTATGAAAGCATGGACCACTGCATCATTAGTGTATGTAGACATAGCACTGTGCATTGTACAATTACCTGTTAACCTATTGTGTACTTACACAATGTGTTTACTTTGCATCTTAAAATGAAGCAGTACTCATGCACTGTGTCTTGCAGTGTCCTGTCTTGTGTATTTGGTTCCATGGTCCTGTGTTGTGATCTAGTAGTATGTGTATGTACAAGGAGATAGACATGTCCTTTTATCATGTCTACATCACATGTGTAACTTAGAGGCTGTAGACATTTGCTGCAATTCTGTCCATGTACATATGCGACATTTGTTGTGTTGTGGTGTTCTGCTAGTTTGCCACATGTGCCAAGCCTCCTAGTGTCCTTCTAGGTGCTATCATGATTTGGTTCAGGTAGTGAACAGGTGGCCACAAATGTAGATGGCTTTGATGCTACACACATACATATGCACATGCACAAACACACAAACCTTTTACTCTGAAATGCCCAATGTAGTGTCTGATGTCTCCATCTATTAGCATGGGTAAAGAATGTATGGCTGACTGCACTTTTCAGTGCTTCACATCTTGCTTGTTATTACTACTGCACTCGGAAAATAACAATGTTTCAATTTAGGTGTCCTGTAGTTCTATACAGCAATGTCATTCACTGCAACTCTCACCACTTTCTGCAGGGATTTCTTATCTGCAACCATACAGCTCATATACCATACCGGAAAGTTGGATGCTAGAATGCTTTCAATTGCTGCTGTGTAGAAGATGGAAATTGCTAAGTTTTCTCCAAAAGTGGAGACATTGGAGTGCTTTTTTCACTATGTGACAGGTGTTGCCGGACCAAGAGAGATCATCAGAGATATGAACTCCAAGGAATTTGGTAATGCTTACCCTTTCCACCATCTCTCTGTTGATCAGAAGCAGTGTATGGGATGTTTGCCTCTTCCTGTAGTCTACGATGATCTCTTTTGTTTTACTTACATTTAGGTCAAGGTTCTTTCTTACATGCCAGGCAAGCAGTGTATTTACCTCTTCTCTGTATGCACTCATGTCCTCTTTCTGGATGAGACCCACAACTGTGGTGTCATCAACAAACTTGCTGATATGATTTGTACTGAAATTTACTGTGCAGTCATGGGTTAGGATAGTAAACAATAGGGGGCTTAGAATGCAACCTTGAGGAATACCTGTGTTGACTGTTATACTCCTAGAACTATTCCTGCCAACACAAACCTTCTGTGGCCTGTTAATCAAAAAGTCCAGGGTCGAATTGCAGACGTGCTTGCTGATGTCCAAATGTACTAGCTTATTGATGAATTGCAGAGGGGCAACTGTGTTAAATGTTGAGCTAAAGTCGGTGAATAGCACTCTCACATCGTTGTTCTTGCTCTCCAGATGCTGAAGAGAAAGATGTAATGCGACCGCTGTTGCATCAGCTGTGGATCTGTTTTCTCTGTAGGCAAACTGCAGTGGATCGAAAGTTGATGGTAGTTCTGCAGACAGGTGTTTCTTGACTAGCCTCATAAAATATTTCATAACTGTGGATGTTAGTGCAACAGGCCTAAAGTCATTCAAGCTGGAGAGTGAGGCTTTTTTGGGTAGAAGGATGATATTCTTTACTTTGTAACACAAAGAGACCTTTGCTAGGCCAAGTAAGGTGTTAAGTATGTCCATGAGTACTGAACATAGTTGGACTATATAGTAAATGATATATAGTCTATATAATAAATAATGTTTCCTGCTTTACCTGTGAAAACATGACTGCATGTAATAATCTGATTTTGAGGGACTATATCAGTTAATTGAACTGCCTAATCATCAAATACCTATTTATCAACTCCTTTTTGTTGAAGCTACACTTCAGCGAATGGAGTTTTCCATGAAACTTCTCCCAGGGATAAGTAATAGTAGGCCAATCTCGCAACGTGAAAAGAATATTGTACAATTTAAAACCTACCCAGGTGGGGGGGCTACACCCACCACACTGCCCTAACTAAATATACCAATTCCGAGATCGTACTACAGTGGGGAAAATTGCAAATTCCAGATGGTGGCCTACAGTCAGTTATCCCAGGGAAAAGTTTTGCTTAAAAGTCTGTTCCCTGAAGTGTAGTTTCAACAAAAAGGAGTCGACGAATACATATTCAACAATTAGACATTTTGACAAAGTGAAGACCCGATTTTGGACAAAAAAAGTCTGCTGATGAGCAGATATAAATTGTGCAGGAGATAATATTATTACTTTTAATATATTTTGAACAGCAATTAAATTATGATTGAATATTTCCTAATATATTTAGAATGACATAAAGCAAAGAAAATCTATTTTATGATGTGAAATTCACTGCATGCATGTTTGCTTAAACAGTGTAATGCAAACATTCTGGACAAGTGTTTATTTTGTTAACCACTAAAACATGTCAAGAAGAAATGAATCTGATAACAAACTCAGAAGCATTAATGGCCCATTTAACATTCTTGTCATTTAGGTCAGCAATGAAGAGATACAATTCAAACTTCAATTCACTGTTCAACAGACAACCTGTCTGAAAGAGGAGTTTGATAAGCAGAAATGTAAACCTCGAAATAAGAAAGTAAGTAGCATGTTTTGAAAATTCTTTAAACAAACTTTACCAAAATGTCACACATGGTGAATCTTTATTGATGAAGAAGTGAAATGTAAATCTCAGAATAAGAAAACAAGAAGGGCTTCTATTAATTCACGCTATTAAGATGGAATCATAATGAATTCTTGTTATTGTTGTAGTATTTTATGGTTTCCATGCCTGTAGGCAAGACAAAAATGACTGATCTATATACTCATTTATATCTGAGAAATATATTAAATTAGAAAGAGCTCATTTTGAAAAAGTCTACACAGATCCCAGAGTTACAAGTTACAATTCAATATTTATCACCTGTTCCTAAGAAATATATTCAGAGACAAAAACAAAATGCTACACAATCATACTTACTGCTGTGATACAAGTCCCAAAACAGCAATAAAATACATTCATAATGATAGAGGAAATTAACAATGATGGTTGATATATTAAAACCAGAATAAACTACACAAAAACATTTACATTTCAGCAACACAAAAGAGGGGGCTAAAAATCATACCATTTTGCATTAGCTTTCTTTTAAGAAACAATGCTGGAATCAATATGTTATTTTGCACTTCAGGGTGTCAACGTGTGTCTTTAAATTTTGGGAATACTCTTTCAGTTGTCTGGAAGACAATAGCATCACTTTCTCAAACCTTTGTGATGGACTGGATCTAATTTCACGTACAGGTTGTTCATAAGTCTATTGGTGTGCAAATGTTATACATTTGTAGACAGAATTAAAGAAAAATATTTCAAAATACATAACTAAAGTGGCCCATCTCAGAAGTAAAAGTACACAATATTTTTTCTTCTGAAATATTACTAAAACTGAAACTAACATGTGATCTTGTTTGTGTTTGCAATTATATTATTTACATTAAATGATTTTATTGACACAGTTCATAAAATAGAATAATTTATATTTATGTAAGCACTTGTATTTCACCTTCAGTGTCACAAAGTCACATATAATTTTAATAACTGAGTATGACCTTTGACTGCTTTCTTCTTCCTCACCATGGTACTGATAATCCTCTATTCCCAGTGTTACCTCTGTTGACAGTAATACTTCAATATGGCATACGTATATGTCATGTACTTTGATGGATTTTTATATGCTGAGTCACCTTTTCTGGATAACATTGAAAACAGGATGTATTAAAACTATTTATGTTTAAGCTCCAATTGAAAATTAAAATTCAGAAACAGACTGCATATCCCTGAAACCTCTATCTTGTCTGCAATGTTCATTTCTAGCATGCAGCGAGGTTATTACCCTTTTGGGCTATTTCTTGTCAAACTCTCCCAGTCTCATTTCAGATTTTTTGCCATTAGGACAGGGTTCATCCTCAGTGACCCAGGAATAATTAATGGCTGGGTTCAGGAGCGCTGGGTGGTTGTGGTAGTTGGGGGAACTGAGTGGCCAGGTTCTGCTTTTTTTTTTTTTTTCCATGGGTGGAAGACAAGGATGAATCCAGCATCAGGTCATCTCCTAGCAGAATTTATGGGCTTGTCCAGAACAGGACTCCATAGCCAATCATATTTTGGCAGTTGTCTTAGATTGAGGACATATTCATGGCATCATAGGCACATGATCTTGGAATGAGATATTGCCTGTCATGCTTGGGGTGTGAAGGTAACATGAAGTCAAAAATCCAGATTACTAACAGATTAATGGTTCCATTGGATATATACTAACTCTCACCCTAATTTACAAGATGAGTGCTTAAAGGCTAAACCTTCTAGAAAGAGGAACCCCCCTCCCAAAGGGTAAAAGTGTGAATGGTCAGTAGGCTGGGCAGCAAAGTTGGGAACAATAGTCTGCATGGGTTCCTTAAAAAAATCCTGTATTTTGCCAAGATGACAATGTACTATTTCACACATGTTTTAGATGTTCATGAACATGAAAAGGGTCCATAATAAGATCACATGGATTACACAAGTCATGCAATTAGCAGTGTGAATCATCTCCAGGAATGAATTATAAAAGGCATGGATGAGCATTGTTTATTAAGTAAATCAGACTATACAAGCATTATTATGTACAGTGCAATTAGTTTAGGTATCAACACAAAACTCGTTTTTTTAATTATTTTTTCTCTCCTTCTGTCATTCTGGCATCTGTTCTAGTGACCCACATGCTTTGGTGACTCTACCAACACTCAGGCCACCCCTAGTTCAATGACCAACTTTAGAGCTGGGGCCACTGAAGTCATCCTGAGGCGTTGTGCTGTCCTGCACCACAGGGGTTATCTTATGACTTATCCTGTTTCAATGTCTTTTTTTAATTTTTCCAAATTATATATATATATATATATATATATATATATATATATATATATATATATAGGCTCATATATTACTACTAGTCTAATTGCCCTTGTGGGCCTTTTTAAGGCTAGCCAGCTATCCCATGTGAGAATCAAACCCTGAACCTTGTGTTTGGAAGGTAAACAGCTTAGCCATTATGCCACCCTCTCAACCCTAAATCAAAGTATGATTAAAGTTCATGAAATCAGTATTGTTTCAGTCCTTGATGTCAGCCAAATGACCAGTAATGACACCTCCTGCAACTCATATGGGGTTACATGGATTGGTAACATATCTAAATATGATTGTAGATTCTTTTTACAAGACCCGATGCTCCTACTACTATTGGAAATGTCTGGGTATCTTTCTTCCACATTGCTCTCATTTCTGCCTGCAGATCCTGGTATTTTATGACTTTGTGTATCTCTGTACACAAGACACTATAGTCATTGGGTGTGGCGATTTCAGTGATCAGTGCTACTTTTGTCTTCTTTTCTTGGACCACTATATCCGGTTTTCTAGCATCTACCTTTTGAACTTCTGGTAATGGGTGATCCCATGTGATATAAATCTCACCATTTTCTATGATGCTTTGTGGCTCATGTTTCCACTGTTTTTCAGACATTTCAATGCCATAATGTTTGCGCAATCCCCAGTCTCACCACATTATTATGCCTTTCAGTATGCAGTCCTTCTGCCATTAGTGTGCCACAACCAGTAACTAGGTGTGCAACTGTTTCCAATTCGGTTTTACAAAACCTATATTTGTCTATATCCGGTTTTCTAGCATCTATCTTTTGAACTGTTGGTAATGCATGATCCCATGTGATGTAGACTTCTTCATTTTCTGTGATCTTTATGGATCATGTTTGTAGTGTTTTTCAGCCACTTCAATACCATAATGTTTGCACAATTCCCAGTGCAACAGTCTCGTCACATTATTATGCCTTTTAGTATATAGCCCTTCTGCCATTTATGTCACAACCAGCAATGAGGTGTGCAACTGTTTCCAATTCAGTTTTACAAAGCCTACATTTGTCTGTTTCTCCCACATGTTCAATGGACTTTATAAACCAATGTGTACGCAGCCCACTATCTTGGGCCATCAGTATTAACCTTTCATCTCTAGGTTTGAATTCTCCTCTCCTTAACCATTCGTGTGTTTGTTCCTGATCAGCATGAGGCTCTGCTAGAAGTTTTCTATACTTGTAACTATATTTATGCTTTTTCCACATTTCTTGCCTTCTCAGATGATCCTTCACCTTATATTCTTTATTTTGTTTTTTGGCACATTCATTTGCTGCCAGATTTTTAGATACTTCTGGTTTGATTTCCATTCCTGGTTGATGCCGATAAGATTCTGCTAGATTAAGGAGAGAAGTCATCTTAGATTTATTCTCTTCATGTTTCAAAACTTTCACTACGTTTGGGTTTTGTGGGGTCAGCAGATATGTGTGGAGTCCCATGATTGCAGATCTATACACATAATCAATTTCAAGGAGGCCCATCCCTCCTTAGGAACGGGGAATATATAATCTTGGCATGCATTAATTTTTATAAATCATTTGATGAGCATGAAGCATCCTTCTTGTTTTCCTATCTAATATATCCAACATGTTTTGGGGCCAGTCAATCACTCCAAAACTGTAAATTAGGACAGGAAGAGCAAATTGGTTTATAGCTTTGATTTTGTTCCTAGATGTCAGTGCTGTTTTCAGGATTAATTTAAGTCTTCTGAAGTATTCCTTACTAAGTTTTATTCACATTTGTTCATGTTTTATTGTTGATCCTTCATCAATTACCAAATATTTATACAATCCTTCTTGCTCAAGTTCTTTTATATCACATTCTTGTCCCAAATCAATGTTTTCCTGGCATTGCAGTTTTCCTACTTTAAAGGTTGCTTTTGCTCATTTATCAAGACTAAATGACATTGTTATATTATCTGAAAAAGTGTTGACAACTTGTAGTTGTGCTTTCAGTTCCTCATCTGATGAGTTACACAGTTTTAAATCATCAGCAAAGAGAAGGTGAGAAGTCTTTACACTTTGTTGTTTTGTAGGAGTCAGATTATAGCCATGGCCTAAGCTGTTAAGTAAACAGCTTAATGAATTAAGGGCAAGGCAGAGTAGTAATGGTGACAGAGAGTCACCCTAGAATATCCCCCTTTGAATTTTTATCCCCAGGATAACAATTTGTCCATTATCATGGCTTAATTGCAAAGTGGTCTGCCACTGATTCATGGTCACTGTAATGTAGCCGATCAGTTTGGGGTATATCTTATACATTTTTAAGCACTCTTTTATCCAGGAATGAGGGATACTATCAAATGCTTTTTTGTATTCAGTCCATGCCATACTTAGATTCTTTCCCTTTTTACAATTCTCCACTATAACTTTATTTAACAACAAATGATCCTTTGTTTCATATGACTTTCTTTAATTGCCCTTTTGGTCTACTGCCATACTTGCGTTTTCTTCTAAATGACTATAAACTCTGTCAGCATCATTTCCCATGTATAGTTTGAACATCAGAAGGCAGGTTATTGGTCTATACTTTTTAGGGTAGCTTGAAGGTTCACTCTTAAGTAGGAGCATTGTTTTTCCTGTTATTAGCTAGGTTGGTGTCTGTTCTGGGTGTGCATATAAATAGTTCTTACTCATGCCTAAATCTTTGTGCAAAGATGTCATTATTTTTAACCATAAGTTAGGAACTGCATCTGGGCCTGGGGTTTTCCAGTTGGGGGCTTTTCTTAACTTTGTTTCAATCACTCTGGCTGTTACTTCATCCCATTTCATATCCCGTACCTTTAAACTTCTTATTCTTTCCTTTACTTCTTCTATCCATTTAGCATCCCTGTTATGTTCCACAGGATCTTCATAGATACTTCTGCAAAATGTATTGATTTCTTCTTTTCTTGGCAGTCTTTCAGTTCCTTTTACCTTATTTCCCATTCTCTATAAAACCTTTTTGGGTCATCAATAAATTGCTTATTTTGCACTTTTCCTTTATATTTATCTTCGTATCTTCCAAGTTTTTCCACCTGTACTGAAATTTTTAGTTTGTTATTTGCGATAGTGCATGATAGATCCTGGTCTGTTCTAATATTGTGCATTGCTTTTATCACATCTATCTTTCTTAGTATTTTTGTTGATCTGTTCCCTCTTCTATAGTCATCTAACAATGACACTTCTTGTCTTAATTGCTTTATAGTTTTCTCTATTCAGTACTTCCATGATGGTATTCAATTTCTCCCCTTCCTTTCCCTCACTACCCTGTGTTCTTGTGGTAGAACTTTATCAGTTATTAATTTAGCTGCATAATAATATATCCTGTTTACTTCTGTTATAGTGCATGGATCTCTATGAGCAGTCCTAATTACTGTGTTCATTTGCTTTATCAGACTTCTGACGTTTTGGGTTTTATTAACCTTCTGCAGTCAATTTCTTTCATTGATCTTGATATATCTGTCCATGTCTATTAAGTTAAGCAATTCTTCTCTTAGCTCATTTTCTTCCAAACTGAGGGCACATCCCTTGTTTTCCATTTCCTGCAGGTATTCTATAGAAAGTTCTATAGCATCTTCCTGTGGCACATTCTCTTCAATTTCTTTCCTGTGCCGTCTGTTGCTTTATCATATGGGAACTCAGTGGCCTATCACTCCTCAACATTGACTGCATCAAAGTTTCCACAGTTTCCTGTTCCTTCCCTTGCTGTCTAGCTTCAAGTGAATGTTTATACTGGTTTCCTGTGGAAGGCTCCAAATTATCTTCATATGGCATCTGACCAATTGCTTCCTGTTCCACTGGTTTCCCCTTAATTTGGATATCCATTACTCTATCCTGTTGTGTTTTCTGAATTAGATTTTCTACACTAAATCCTTCACTGTGCAGGTACTCTATAACCTCAGTTTCTATTTCTTTAACTTCTCCATTACTAATCTCCTTTTCTGCTTTTCCTCTTTGTCTTCTTACTTTTTGTATTGTAAAGTTTTTCATGTCCAGATCCCTTTGCCTGTATTTCTCGTCAGATATCTTTGGTGCTGCTCTTTTTGTATTGGATAGTTTTGCTTTCTCCTTTGCATAAATATTACACCATATTAAATCTTTTTTTCTTTCCCATGTCCATATTTCTTCTTCAGATGTTTCCTGAGCTTCCTGTTTCTCCCTGTGTTGGGGACTCTCTCCATTCTTCTGTGATATAACCTGTGTTAGACCTTCTACATCAAATCCGTCACTTCGCAGGAACTCCATAACTTCAACTTCTATTTTTTTAACTTCTACTTTACTGGTCTTTTTTTCTATGTTACAGCTTTGTGATATTATCTTTTTTATTGTGAAATTTTCCATATCTGGATGCCTTTGCCTGTATTTCTTTTCAAATATCATTGGGGCTGCCTTATTTACATTGATTAATTTGGCTTTCTCCTTTGCATAAGTATTGCACCATATCAAATCTCTCTTTCTTTCCCATGTCCATATTTCTTTTTTATACTTTTCAAATATCTCTTGGTTTTGTTGCTTATATTTTCACAGTTCCTTAGATGTTTTTTTTTCCAAACAGATCAAGGTTCCTTGATCTACATATACTGTTATTCACAAATCTGTTGTATTAATGAACACAAATTTTCATTTGAAGCTTCTGACAGTTTGTCTTGCAGAAGTATTTTTATTTCCTCTAATTTCTCTCTTAATTGTTTTGTATATCTTGTGTCTGGAAATTCTGGGCTTTTTGCATAATAGTAACAATACATAATTTATTTCTTATCCTCAATAGTCCACTTTATCATCTTTATGGCTCTTCTTTGGCTTATCACTTTTTGTGATTTTTGGGGACTGTTACTTCCTTTTACAACAGGGGAGCCATTCTCACGCAGGGCCTGGCCTAGCCCCATTGTAGGAATGTTTCCCAATTTTGAGGATTCTACGCTGTCATCTTTTCCAGTCCTGGCACCAGTGCGCCTACCAGGATTGGGCACTTTTTTATTCTGGGTCTTGTGCACCCAGCTATCTTTTTTAGTTTTTAACCTACTTCTGTCCATGATATATCCTATATAAATACAGTCTATATATCAGTGTCGCCTTGGTGAGATTTTGTGAAAACAGGGTCCATCTAGTAAAGGTACTCACCAAGACTTGAGGGTGAATTCAATTTCAGCACTACTCTCCTTTGCTTGCTGACTTTTCATCTCTCCATTCAGACCTCTTTTTTCCCTTGTGGATCGTCTGATAATGCTCTGGACAGGCATACAGTGCAGCTGTGCGACATTTCACCTCATCCCCACATCAGCTCAGCTATGTCCTACCCTTATCTCCTTTAGACCACATCTCCACTAGTAACATCCCCAGCCTTCACTAAAGAGCACTATTGGAGACACCTCCAGGACTATCCACCCTCCCAGGGACAGAAATATCCAAGGCTCACTGCCGATCTGCCAGCTCCCTGGGACACTTCTCAAACTCTCCTTAACTGGGCCATAGTCAGGGCTCTATCTCTATACATCACCAGTGCAACAAAACTCATCTATTTTAAGATTTTTAATTATTCACATTTTGCTGCCCAAGGTAATTCCATTAGGCACGGTTTATTTTCAGGGAGATTTGAAATTATGCAAATGTTATTATGCAGATTATAATCACTTTAATTCCTTTCTGCCTAGCATTATAAATTGCAACATAAAGCTAATATGTTTTATTAGTTTTATTTATTTACTTTTTGTTGATGACATTAGCCCTAGTAGGCATAGCCTATTTTGTAGGAAAGCCAAGATGGTATTTGTAGTGACTATGAGTAGTTTTGCCAGGACACTGAAGACATTTTTATCCTTACCCACAGAAGTCATTGTGGCTGTGTAGCAGCAGAAAGGAGACATTAAGTGATACTTTAGTATAAGTGTCAGTACTGAGAATTTCCACCATCTTTTTACTATAGTCACCTTTCTTCATGACTACCATATCCCCTCCATTATCAGGTTTTATAAATCTCACCACTTTGTCAATTTTCAACACATTCAATTTGCTACTTTCTTCTTCACTTATTACAGTGAGAATTTTTAAACTTCCTCATATTGCGAATATTTACGTCACGAATACGCTCAGATAAATGAATGGTAGGACGGGTGGAGGTGTTTTAGGTACTAGAAATAGACAGTGGTTTTATTGCCCTGTCTATACCATGAAACAATGCATTTAAATTAAATTTTCTGACAAACTGTTTCAAGTCAATTAAAATCTGAGATATATCAGGCTTGTTCTCAGGGACAAAAGTCATTCCTTTCACAAAAACATCACAAGTAACTGCATCAATAACTGTAGCAGAATAATTATACACTTTAAAGTAATTTTGTGTATTATAGCAAATGTCACAAGTAGGCAACAAGTCAAGTGGTCAAGTGTTAATACACTCATTTCCCTCTCCCCCTCCATTCCCCCCCCTCCAACACCCTTGCTGGGGGGCAAATGCTCCCGATTGTGTTCCCCTGTAAAAAATGTGGTTCCTGCTTGTACTCTTTCCATTCTGGTATCTGTTTCTCAGCCTCTCTGAGTGTCTCAGTTCTGGTCCTTTATCATGGTGTAAAAAAGCATCATTCCTCATTCAGTCAGCTACTCTGTTCACAGCATTAGCATCATCACTTGGGAACTGTTTCATGCACCAAACTTGTGAGGGCAGAGGGGTGGGGGTTGGCAGTATTACTATTGCAGGCATTTTTGTCTCTGTTTAGTTTTTTTTTTTATTTTTCTTTGCCACTTGCTCATCTATGATTTTAAAAATGCGAGTTGATAAAAACTCATTATTTAAGTTCTAAAACCAAAAAGACGGCAAAGGCAGAAATAACCAAAACACTAATTTAATATCAAAAACAAAGTAAAATAAGTGCTTTCTTTCATTACAGTGAAAGGACTTCTTCAGACAAACTCATTGCAGATGCTTCAAGAAATAAATATCCCTCTTAAAATCACATGATCACTGGAAACCCACAACGAACACCCATTAATTAACTATTTAAAAATACACATCACTGTTACATAATAACAAAAATATATACAATATAAAGAAATATATATAAAAATATATTTTAACCTAAATAATTCATCTTTCTAAGCTTTTTAGTTTCAACATACAATAAATGGAGCACAGGTCATTTAACCCCAGTTGGTTATAGACATTCAGCCGTATTTGCCAAATTAGTTCACGCTGCTCCAACCTTAAAGGTGAAGGACCTCCCTTTTCCTCAAGTTTAATATTATCAATAACCCTGAATGTAAAAGAGTGGCTCGGGTTTAGAGAAACATGCTTTGCTAATGCGTATTCTGTTTTTCCTTTCTTAATAGTATATATGTGTTCATAAACCTGCTCCTTCAATTTCCAGTCAGTCTTAACTACATAAAAACTTGGGCAAGACTGGCATTTGGCAAGATACACAACACATTTAGAATTACAGTTAAACTTGGCCTTACATTTGTATTTGTTTCCTCTAACACTAAAAGGGCTCCCCACTTCCATGTATTTATAGTAGGCACAAGCCTCACACTTAAACATACCTGGATACCTACAGGTTGACTCATTGTTAAACTCTAAAATACTTTTCAGATTATGTCTCCTTTTAAATGTAAATCTTTGTCTTTCTTCAATATTTTGACCAATAAAACTGTCATTTTTAATCAGACACCAATTCTTAATTAAAATTTGCTTAAGTTTCAACGTCAAGGTTAAACAGGGTGAAAAAAGTCAAAGAGAAGTTGGTATTTTTTTCCAAAGCATTACTGCTTAGTGCTGTCAAGTCACAAGGGTTAGTAGGTGAAACTAACATCAAGTTGGTCAAAATAGGTTTAAAATGCCCCAACATTCGTTTATGTTGAACTTCATCAATCAAGTCTTCTAGTAATTTTACCGGATAATCTTGTTTTGAAAACATACTTTTCAGAAGGTCACATTCAGTTAAAAAGTCTACATTATCAGTGACCATTCTTGCTACCCTGACCAGTTGTGCCTTCACTACTGATCTATTCTGATGTACTGGATGAGCACTAGAGTACTGTAGGAAAGAATTAGAATAGCTGTTTTTCCTAAATATTTTTGCAATGTATCTCTGATTTACTCTGTCCTTAATTAAATCAATGTCAAGGTAGGCAATTTTATCAATGTGGCATGTATAAGTGAAAATGAAAAATTGGGTAGTACTGTTGAGGTACTGGAGGAGGTCTGAGGCTAAATCATGATCACCCTTAAATATGATAAAAATGTCATCCAGGTAGTGCATATAATAGTGTATTTTGTCATAATGTTGAATGTTTTTAAATAAAAATTCTCGCTCCCAGTATGCCATTACATGGTTAGCAAAAGTAGCCCCATAAGGGGAGCTCATAGCTACCCCTTTCTTCTGCAAGAAGTATTTTCCTTCAAACAAGAAAACGTTGTTATAAAGTATAATGTGCATGAGTTCTTCGGTTAAAGAAACCTCCAGACTAGTTGCCCCTTCTCTCTTAGCAAATTGCAAACCCACTCTATTCCTAAGTCGTGAGGGATAACTGTATATAGGTCCTTCACGTTGATAGTTAAGAAATTAAAATCCTCAACAAAATTTAGTTTGTTAATATTTTCAGGAAATACCATGGGTCTTTGCATATCTGGTCTTCATTCATTAGAAATTTCTTCAAAGTGTTGTCTATACATTTTTCACTAACATAGGTAATGGAGTTCCTACCATTAACTATGGGGTGCAAGGTGGGGTTTCGCATATCTTTGTGGATTTTAGGAATATCAGATATTACCGGAACTAGGGGGCTGGCATAGCCAGGTAGTTATGCAACTCAATACTGACCCGGGCATCAATAAATAAATCATTGATGTAGGTCTTAATTGGCTGAATGCCTATAACCGACTGGGGTTAAAAATTAATTATAATCCTATACGACTGGGGTTAAAAATTAATTATAATCCTATACTGAATAATGTCATGGCCACATTTGAATCTTTAAGTAGTAGAGGTATTCGACAAAAAAAGCAGTCATTTTATAACATGACCCCACAAGAAACTGATATTTTGGTATCATTAAGATCAGATAAGACTGTTAGATTTAAGAAATTAGACAAGGGTAATGGGGTTGTAATTATGGAACAAGCAACATATGTTAGAGCAGTGCATCTGTTCCTTTAAGACAATACTAATTATCAGAATGTGTCTTAATGAACTGAACAGGGCATATGTTTACACTGACAGTGATTACTGGACGTTTTAACTTTAGGTAGAACTGGTATGGGTGTTTATAATCTTTAACCTATTAAAAATCAAAGTTTGGAATTTGGTTTGGGATTTCCAAGGTCCACAAAAATTTGATCAATTCACCATCCAAACCCACTGTTCCTGCTTTGAGATATATAACAGAGCCATTAGCTATGTTGGTTGATTTTAAGCTAAGACTTGGTTTGGGATATTAAATACCATATTAGGGATTAATGGGATGGTCTATCTAATTTTTTGAAATAAACAACAAATTTAAAAATTGTATTTTTATTACTACAGACAGTCTTTAAAAACATTCCTTAGGATACAGGGGGTTGAATGGACAAGAGAATGTCTAAATCAACATATGTTAACATGGGAAAACATTTTAAATTCTAATATTTATAGAAAAGACACATTTGTTATTACATACTTACATATGTCGAGTCACCTTTCCTTACATATGAAAATAGACATTCTAAATGAACTACATCTGACACAGTATTCAAAAGAGAATTGTTAGAGCCATGTAATGTGTTTATGAATAGGGGCTACTCAGAACATATGATAAAAATATGCTTTAAATGATGTTTGTGTTAGTAGGAATACTATTTATAAGACCATTTTATCAAGCAGTCAGATTAATGCTGTCAAAAAGCAAAAGGGAAAAGTTTTAAAACTGCAATGTCTCATATACGGCTTAGATAGTTGAAGTACTAAAGACATACCCCAGGATTCATGAAACTCAGCACAAGGCCAGCATTAGCCTTGCAATGAGCGTGCAGCGTAGAGATGGCGCAGGAGCACTATATGCATATTAATGAAGGTGAGCTGCCACACCGTCCACATGCACAGGAAATGTGTGCGAGTGCAGGGGGCATGTTTAAGGGCTGCATGGATGCGTGAACATGTCAGCTACAATCGCGCAACCTAAAATGCTGATTAGTACAGCCTGCCTCTAATAGTAATCACTCTGGTCAGTGTCCGTGGATACTGAAATGTATGCAAAGCATACAGGAGAGTTCTACGAACACCCCAAACAATGACATTTAAAACCCTGTGTCCGTATTTCATTGTAGTGTTGATTTTTATGCCAAGTGGAAACGAAACACAGCATGTTTGCACACCGCTGCCCTGTGTAAAGCCAAGCCCAATGGTTAGGGTTACCACAAACCCCACTTTGCGAAGGACAGTCCCTCTTTGGGCAGTTGTGTCCTGACAAAAAACTTTAAAAATGGCAAATGTCCTGAGATGTTAGGACAAAATTATTTCCTATATTTTATATAATAGTTGCATAAAACAGTTATTCTGTATCTAAAATACCTAAATGTTATAAGAAACAGAATAAGCAACTAAAATGCTACAAGAATAAGCTTTTATTTAGACAAAAAAGATAAAGTCTATCCTTTGTACTGACCGTGGGTATGTGTTGGCCTGTAAAATTTGATGTTTGTCCCGAAAATGTCTCACTTAGGCCATTTGAAAAGGTGGCAACCCTACCAATGGTCAGAGCATTCACTCAATATCTGCCCATTCGCGGTCCAAGTCGTCCTTGTCTGGATGGCCCAAAGATGAATGGGTATTACCCTGGTCAACGCACCATGTCATGAAAGATAAGTATTTGTGTGTACCTATGTGCGTGAAGTACAGCATGTGCAAGACCAAATATGCTAGGGCTGTCCTCACAACCATATTGGTACCAGAGATATGTAGAGTATGCAATGTGTACTGCTGTCTGTGCCATGGGCCAGCAACCAGATAAGGGATGGATGGTGTGTTTGTGGAATTTGGTGGTTGTGATGGGTAATGTAATAATTCGCCAAGGGGAGACTGGGTTGGATGTACAATAGGTGAACTGGAGGTGTACAAAGGAGCAGTGGGTGAATTAAAAAGGAAACCAAAAAACATACATTCCCAATACACCCTAACAGGCCATACTGCAGAACACAATCCGACAAACATATGAACATTAAAATGTGCGATACACATTTTCAGAAATGGTACCGGCTCACACCCACATAATGATCTGGCCTGAACTGAGCCATCCAACCCCTACACACCTGGATACCCTTCATCCCCTCCACAGCACCCCCCCCCTTGCTGAACATCCACCAAAACCACCCATACTCTGGCTGCTAGCTTGGGCCAGCTATATCTGCACATAGTGCCCCCTACCCACATCTAGTGGGCAGTCTCACCCTAGGCAGTCTCAGGCTTGCAAACTAGGTATCCCATGCATGTATAATCCTCCCTCATTTTCATAAAGCCAAAAGAATGGGAGTCATTGGCGTCCACAATTTTTGGTCATCCCTCATGGGATAAGTGTCTGTTCTAAAGATTAGACTTGGTGGCACAACGCGATGTCCAGCCCCGTAGGCATCCGGACACAAGTTGCATTAGCAGTAGTTGTCCACAACCCTGGTCAGCCTCCAGCCGGTCCTGCATAACCTATGACCCAGGATTAAACACCTGACCATGATTTACGTCTCTCCATGTGCATTATCGGGAATATATACCTTCCACGTATTCCCTAGAAGCTTCCCCATAGCCATCGTCCAAATAGTACACGTCCACTAATTGTATACCCTGTTCATGTTCCATGTTGTAATGATGCACACAACCTCTGTATACACACGGTACACATCCCTCCCAGATGTGGGTGTTCATATACATGGCCATGTACAACCCCAGATATGTAGTCATACATCTATAAGTGTACATACCTACATACGCATAGCTACAGCTACACATCACACATGCATGCATATAAGTAGTTGTCAAGTATGTGTCCTATTTATAAATATGTATACTTGCAAAGGTATATATATATATATATATATATATATATATATATATATATATATATATATGTCTCTCAGAAACATATGAACATTAACATGTACTATAGATATGTACACCAACTGACTGTCACATAGCTCTCAACTATACAGATTTTCGCAGAATGTCCAGATTTTTGCCTAATTTTTTTGGTCTGTTTTTAATAAAATTGCAGTTTTCTGGCAATTTAGTGGCAAATTTTTAAAGACTGAAGTTAGAAAATAATGACAGACATCTAAGTTTCAAACTTCATTCAATTCAGAAAATTCATGAAAATGCTAAACCTGTTATTCTATCAACTTTCTAAGTTTGTAAGAGCAATATTTAAAAATTGTCCCTATTTTTTGGCCTTTGTCCCACTTTTATTTATGGCTTTGTCCAGATTTCTTGCTCTAAGAGGTTGAGAGGTATGGATTTGTTGCCAGTAGTGTGGAATGCCTGTAGTAAAGTTATATATCCTAACTACTATCCATGCAGAATGTACCACGGATGGTGTAGTGGTCAAACCGGTGACTAAGGTGTTTCTGTTCTTGAATCCAAACCATGCAAGGTCTGCTAATTTTATATGATGCCCAGAATAATAGCCGTTGAATATAGGGTGATTAAGTAACGTATAAGCTGACATAAGTGGGTATGCACGCCGGTAAGTGGCAGTCATTCAACAGAATGGGAAATGTAAATAAGTATGTAGGTGTATATGCATGTGTATGTACAGACATATATATATATATATATATATATATATATATATATATATATATATATATCCATGAAGAATGAACATGGTCACAATAAAGCAGTCATAACGAATGTGAAGTGAAACAGCAGCAGAACCCCCCGTATTATTTAGTGCTATCATATCAAGATGGCCAGAGGTGAGCAAACCTCCTGCATCTACAACCACAGGTAGGATGATAACAGTGGAACTAACTTTGTCCACGTGCTAAGTCTGAATTTCAAACAGGTATACGGCAGTGAACAGCAAAAGCGAAAGCAGACTCCATATTAAGTTTATTAAAAAACCAACAACGTTTTCGTCCTCCTGAATCAGAAGACTTCTTCAGAAAAGATGAACAGACAGTCCAAGCTTTTTTTAAAAACTTTCCGCCCAAAAATTCAAATGTTTTAACCAATCAATGAGTGTACTAATAAAGTACGTATCAAGGATTAAAGAGCCATGCACAAAGCTTGCTAAAACACACTGAAGTGTGCATAATCAATACATAGTAAATAGAATAAATAAAATACACAAGAGTGTATAAATATGTGAATGTATACACCTTAAAATTAAATGTTAAATATTAATAAACAGTAACTAAAATGACAAAATATAAACCACATGAACATACACGCAGTTTATATTGGAGCACACATTAAATGTTCTTCAAACCCAACATGATATATACACCATATAAAGCATCAACACTCTGTTAAGCTTAAAGAATAAGCATGTTAAAAATAAACACGCTAATTGCAGCAATGTTTCTATAAGATACCACACTGTTACAAGGTAACTAAAGAGTGGACATTGAAAAGACACGATCTTACAAAATAGTAAAAAAATCGGTCTTACAAAATAAAATAAAATAACCTGTTACAGAGTAACACTATTGCGAGGTTACTAAGAAGTAAATATTAAAAAAACACGATCTTACAAAATAGAAAAAAGATAAGTAAATCTTACGGAATAACCTATTACAAAGTACACAAAAATAATTAAAAACAACTAACCGTTGAACTTGTTAAATGATCTTAAATTAATAAGGCATAAATTTTATGAGTAATGTATAATTTGTACCTTTTTATAAACATAGAATGCTATTCAAAATTGTTATTTAGAGTTACTTGTTATCTCAAGCAACTCTTGAGTTTCAAAAGGCAAGTGATGTTACAATTGTCGTTTAGGCCAGGGTAACTGAAGGCATTCAACAACAATTGCCATTCTAATTCACGACATTCAAGTAGTAGTGAAGTAAGTCCCCTCTATTGTCAAACATCAATTGGTCTATAGCCAAAAAGTAAAAAGAGTGATCAGGGTTGGTGTTGATATGCTTAGCTAAAGCGTTATCACACTTATTTTTAGTGATCACATATGTACGCTCATAAATTCTATCGCGAAATTTGCGATCAGTCTTCCCCACATAAAAAGTGTCGCAAATTTTACACTTAGCCAAATAAATAATGCTTTTAGAATTGCAGTCTAGTTTGTGCATAATTTTAAATTTTCTACCTTCTAATTCAAAAAAGGTGCTATTTTTAATGTGTTTACACATACTACAAAAGCCACAAGCAAACAATCCACAAGTTCTATTATACGTTCTAAGTTTTTTGCTCTCCAAGAGGATTTTAAGATTTGCACCTCTCCTATAAACAATAAGTGGAAATGGACCAATTCTCTCCATCAGAAGGTTGTCCTTATATAACAGACACCAATTTTTAAACAGTGACTGTTTTATTTGGTCACTGTCATTATTAAATGTTGTAATGAAAGACAACTTGTGTTGGTTTATAGGAATGGAGTTAACAGTTAAATTATTAACAGTGTTCAGCCTGACAAAAGTAATAGGACTATTAATAGTGTCGGAAACATCTTGTCTTTCAGTTGTAGAAACAAATGTTTCTTTATTAGAAGATGTTGAAAGTAAAATAGGTTTAAATAACCCTGACTTATATTTATTAATGACCTCAATGATAAGTTCTTGAACAAGTTGGTTAGGATATCCCCTGCTCACAAACATATTTTTCAATAATTGACACTCCACTAAAAAATCTATTTCAACATAACACATCCTAGCCGCTCTAACTAATTGCCCCTTAACAATAGAACATTTCTATTTGTAAGGGTGTGCGCTAGAATAGTGTAGAAATTAGTTGCAATAGGTTGGTTTCCTATAAATATTTGAACACAATCTATTGCAAGCTGGCTCCTTAAATAGTTTTACATCCAAGTAATCAATGCTTGCAGAATTAAAGCTGTGAGTGAACTGAAGAAATGTTGTTGTAGAGTTAAAGTATTCTAAAAGCTTATCAGCTACCATGCTGTCGCCTTTAATGACGATAAAAATATCATCCAGAAATCTGGTATAAAACACAAATAAGTTTGAAATTTCTGGTTTGTCAAAAACAAATTGTTTTTCCCAATAGGCGACAAACAGGTTAGCTAGACTAGCCCCACTTGGGGAGCCCATGGCTACCCCATGTTGTTGCAAAAAATATTGACCATTAAATGTGAAAAAATTATTAGTCAGTATAATGTCAATTAATTCGGAGACTACGTATATATTGTTGGTTGAGGCTTTTAATTCACCTAACATTAAAGACACCCATTTCACTGCTTCCGAGTGTGGAATTGAAGTGTATAAATCGACCACGTCGATCGTCAAAAAGCCATGATCATGGTCGATAAACAAATCATTAAGACTTTCCAAAAAGGACCACGAATCCTTACATACTTGTGGGATTTTTTCAAATATTTTTGAAGTATAAAATCGACCACTTTAGCATAAGGATACGTTAAAGATGCACGTGCATCAATAAGTGGTCTCATAGGAGGATTTTGGATGTCTTTATGAATTTTTGGAATACCAAACATAATAGGTAACTTAGGGAATGGTATATTGATAAAATTGAAAGTATCCACGTCAATTTTTGCCTCTATACATAAGTCTCTGAAATAACTTTTAACTCAAGACAAGGCTACATTGTACTCATTTAGTGATACTTTACAGTAAGCCGGGTTATTTAAAACTGCTTCCATCCTAATGTTATAGTCTGCATTATCAAAAATAACAAGTCCACCCCACTTATCTGGTTTTATACACTGTACCATGTAAGATCTAATGAAATTCAAAGCTTGAATCTGTTCAAAAGAAACATTACAAGTTCTGTGATGATCAGTGTGACTTTGAGTGTGAGCAATATGCCTAAAATCAAGCTGACACGCTCCTTCGAACACACGCAATAAGGGGTGTAATGGAGGGTTAAAAGTACTTAATGGTTTAAATGGAACATTAGATGTATACTGATTACCTAAAAGAAAAGCAAGGTTCAGTTTCCTCACAAAACATTTTAGGTCCAACAGAGTTTTGGCAATATTCATATTTTTGCTAGGTACAAAGGTGTTACCCTTTGCTAAAAGTTCCACCAGATCAGCTTCTATAGTGATTGTCGAAAAATTATAAATGTTAAAGTCACCATTGACATTCTTTAATACACACGGTTTCACAGCATGACTGTCCAGTGGGAAAGGGAAGACATCAGTTATCTCTTCCTCCTGTTGTTCCAGGATCTGTTCCACTGGTTCCGAGACAGTTGTGGTTTCGATGAATTCTTGGCTGAGGCTCCTTTTTGAAAACCCTGCTTGTCAACATAATTGTTGGTAACTTCAGTAGGACGTTGCATAGTGTTATTGTTGTTAACAGATTGTAATCTTTCACTGCGCCTTAATGGTTCAGGTTCTTGAACTACGTTAGAGTCCAGACCTGTATTAACATCACCTGAGTTATCCAAAGAATTAATCAAGTTCATCTGGCCAAGTTCATTCATGTTATTATTGTTTTTATTCTGCCATACTTGGGATAAATGGGGCTTAGGATATGCTACCCCATTAGCATAGGCTGTACGATCTCTATTTAATTTCTTGATTTTATTTTGCTTTAATTTTTCTAAAAGATGGTCAATGCTGGTAAAAACTCTCTCATATTCAAATTTATATCTCACAAAATCTGCATTAGACCTGATATCATTGTCAAGGTCATTAACTTCAACTGTAATGTTCCCAATTTGGATGGAATAATGTTTAATCATTAATTCCATCAAAGAAAAAACAGAAAGGTTAAACAGATTTAATAGTTCTTTGTGAAAAAGAGAATCAGGAAGTAAACCTGTCGGGTACTGAAAGTAACGCAATCCTTTAGGCACTAGTTTCTCAGTTAAACATTGTTTAAAGTATATTACTTCTAATTGAAGTTTTTTTCAATTTTAACAGTTTAAAATCTAAAAGTTTCAATTTATCCATGATACCTTGTGTGCTCCCCACTGGAGAATTAGGCACTTGAACCGGTTGTTCCAAATTCGGGCAGAATCCTGCAGCTAGGTTACCCGTATTGTTCAACCAAGCCGATAATGAAGGAACACCAATAAGCCCAGTGTCATTTCCATGGTTATCAATATTTACACGCTCAAGACTAGGTCCAGTCTCACAGGCATTTTGGCCTGGGGGAATAGATGCAGAATTGGAACACTGTCCCGTCTGTTCACATGTGCCAGGCTTAGAATTTTGCCCGTTCTGCGAGTTAAAGTTCTTAGAACATCCATTGTTAGTTGTCGCAACATTAAGCCTCTTGTCTACAGAGTCCAAACGGTTAGTTAGCGTATCCAAACGTTGTGTAAGCAGTCCCAACAAGTCAGTTAGGGAAGGAGAGTCTGAGTTTTTCGTTGAACCAAATAAATTTGGACTCACAGGGCTGCTAGAAGATCCAGTCGCCATGATACACAGACCAGGAGAAAACGAAAAAATTTAAACAACCACTGAACAGCAAAAGCAAAAGCAGACTCCATGCAGCAAACTGCCAAAACTGACCAGGCAACGTACTTTTTAACGTATATTAAGTTTATTAAAAAAACAATGTTTTCGTCCTCCTGAATCGGAAGACTTCTTCAGAAAAGACAAACAGACAGTCCAAGCTTTTTTTAAAAACTTTCCACCCAAAAATTCAAATGTTTTAACCGATCAATGAATGTACTAATAAAGTACATATCAAGGATTAAAGAGCCATGCACAAAGCTTGCTAAAACACACAGCTTTAATTCTACGAGAATTGATTACTTGGATGTAAAACTATTTAAGGATCCAGCTTGTAATAGAATGTGTTCAAATATTTATAGGAAACCAACCTATTGCAACTCGTTTCTACACTATTCTAGCGCACACCCTTACAAACAGAAACGTTCTATTGCTAAGGGGCAATTAGTTAGAGCGGCTAGGATTTGTTCTGTTGAAATAGATTTTTTAGCGGAGTGTCAATTATTGAAAAATATGTTTGTGAGCAGGGGATATCCTAACCAACTTGTTGAAGAACTTGTCATTGAGGTCATTAATAAATGTAAGTCAGGGTTATTTAAACCTATTTTACTTTCAGCATCTTCTAATAAAGAAACATTTGTTTCTAGAACTGAAAGACAAGATGTTTCCGACACTATTAATAGTCCTATTACTTTTGTCAGGCTGAACACTGTTAATAATTTAATTGTTAACTCCATTCCTATAAACCAACACAATTGTCTTTCATTACAACATTTAATAATGACAGTGACCAAATAAAACAGTCACTGTTTAAAAATTGGTGTCTGTTATATAAGGACAACCTTCTGATGGAGAGAATTCGTCCATTTCCACTTATTGTTTATAGGAGAGGTGCAAATCTTAAAAGCCTCTTGGAGAGCAAAAAACTTAGAACGTATAATAGAACTTGTGGATTTTTTTGCTTGTGGCTTTTGTAGTATGTGTAAACACGTTAAAAATAGCACCTTTTTTGAAGTAGAAGGTAGAAAATTTAAAATTATGCACAAAGTAGACTGCAATTCTAAAAGCATTATTTATTTGGCTAAGTGTAAAATTTGCGACACTTTTTATGTGGGGAAGACTGATCGCAAATTTTGCGATAGAATTTATGAGCATACATATGCGATCACTAAAAATAAGTATGATAACACTTTAGCTAAGCATATCAACACCAACCCTGATCACTCTTTTTACTTTTTGGCTATAGACCAATTGATGTTTGACAACAGAGGGGGAATTGCTTCACTACTACTTGAATATCGTGAATTAGAATGGCAATTGTTGTTGAATGCCTTCAGTTACCCTGGCCTAAACGACAATTGTAACATCACTTGCCTTTTAAAACTCAAGAGTTGCTTGAGATAACAAGTAACTCTAAATAACAATTTTGAATAGCATTCTATGTTTATAAAAAGGTACAAATTTTACATTACTCATAAAATTTATGCCTTATTAATTTAAGATAATTTAACAAGTTCAACGGTTAGTTGTTTTTAATTATTTTTGGGTACTTTGTAATAGGTTATTCCGTAAGATTTACTTATCTTTTTTCTATTTTGTAAGATCGTGTTTTTTTAATATTTACTTCTTAGTAACCTCGCAATAGTGTTACTCTGTAACAGGTTATTTTATTTTATTTTGTAAGACCGATTTTTTTACTATTTTGTAAGATCATGTCTTTTCAATGTCCACTCTTTAGTTACCTTGTAACAGTGTGGTATCTTATAGAAACATTGCTGCAATTAGCGTGTTTATTTTTAACATGCTTATTCTTTAAGCTTAACAGAGTGTTGATGCTTTATATGGTGCATATATCATGTTGGGTTTGAAGAACATTTAATGTGTGCTCCAATATAAACTGTGTGTATGTTCATGTGGTTTATATTTTGTTATTTTAGTTACTGTTTATTAATATTTAACATTTAATTTTAAGGTGTATACATTCACATATTTATACACTCTTGTGTATTTTATTTATTCTATTTACTATGTATTGATTATGCGCACTTCAATGTGTTTTAGCAAGCTTTGTGCATGGCTCTTTAATCCTTGATACGTACTTTATTAGTACACTCATTGATTGGTTAAAACATTTGAATTTTTGGGTGGAAAGTTTTTAAAAAAAGCTTGGACTGTCTGTTCGTCTTTTCTGAAGAAGTCTTCCGATTCAGGAGGATGAAAACATTGTTGGTTTTTTAATAAACTTAATATACATTAAAAAGTACGTTGCCTGGTCAGTTTTGGCAGTTTGCTGTGTGGAGTCTGCTTTCGCTTTTGCTGTTCAGTGGTTGTTTACATTTTTTTTTCTCCAGGTATACGGCAGTCCCAGTCTCCATTCAGACAAGCCAAAAACTGGAAGACTAATTGAACACCCTGACCATTATATGAACGTATTTCCCAGGACTATAAGCTTGGGACGTCTGAACATACTTGGAGTGAGCCAACATATGGGACCTGTCTAGAGCAGTAGGGAGGGGCACGTGTAGTGGTGTGGTTTATTTCCGACCGGAGAATGGATGACTGCTGTGTTAGTGATGTTTTGCTGTGTTTGTTCTGCTAACTATGACCCATGGGTATACTTGCAAATGAAGCAGCACAGCAATAGTGAAGTGGTTAGAGCATCCGCCTATCAAGCAGACGCTGGCAGTTTGACTGCAGCACACACCATTTACGGCGGGTAATCCGTATACAAGCATATCCTGATAATTTTATGCTGTATAATGATATAATACCATTGAAATGTGAACTGGAGTGATGTATCACAGTAAGAATGCAGAAGGTGTTTGCATGATGGGAAATCGCGGTTAAACATGGCAAAACAGAAAAGCGCTGCTGAAAAGTGTTGTACTCACCCTTTGTCCAACGGCCCTTGTTCTGCCTAGCAACACAATAAACTGCCTCGGCCAGGCTCGACGCCAGGACCCTACACACCACAACCAATGTAATTTATTACTAACCCACAGCAGATATACCTAACTCTGATGTTATCACATACATAGCAGACAGCACAGTCATTCAACAGTATGATCAAAGTAATTAATCATGTAGATTTATATGCTAGCATATGTACATATATATATATATATATATATATATATATATATATATATATATGTGTGTGTGTGTATCTACAGAACGCACATGGGCACAAGAAAGCATTCATAATGAATGCGAAGGAAAAAAGCAGGGGAACACCAGTATTATCTAGTGCTGACATATCAAGCTGGCCAGAGGTGAACAAACCCCCCCTGCATCTCTAACTACAGGTAGGATGCTAACAGTGAAACTAACTTTGTCCACATGCTAAGTCTGACTTTCAAATGGGTACAGGGCAGTCCCGGTCCCCAGTCAGACAGGCCTAAAACCAGATGACTATATGAACACCCTGACCATCATATGAACGTATGTGCCAGAACTATAAGCTTGGAAGGTCTGAATATGCTTGGAGTGAGTCAACATGCGGGATGCATCCAGAGCAGTAGGGAATGGCACATGTGAACTGGTGCGGCTCTCCTAACGTAGAATGGATGCTTGCTGTGTTAGTGAAGTGTTGAAGCGTGTGTTCGAGTAACTATGAACCATGGGTATACATATAAATAAAGCAGAACACCAATAGTGTAGTGGTGAGAGTATCCACCTAATGAACAGGCATTCACGGTTCAAGTTCAACTATAGCACATATCATTTTCCATGTGGAATGAATGTCGTTCTGCTGTAAAACCGACATAATAACATGTAAAATTGAACTTGAGTATCGCATGGGACTTTTAACCTCATCCTTTCAATCAAAGTGGTACTGTTGTAATGAATAAGGCAGAAGTAAGCACAAATAAGTGGCAGTAAACATATATAACAAACAGTAAGCATATGTGATTGCGCATGCTCGGGTGTAAGCAGCGTCCAGCATAGGAAATGTATATAAGTATGTACATATGTAATATATATATATATATATATATATATATATATATATATATATATATATATATATATATATATATATATATATCTGAAGAATGAACGTTGTAGCAATAAGCATAGACAAGGGATGAGAAGGGAATCAACAGCAACTATGGTATTATATAGTGCTGTCAGCGTATGTCATAACAAGCTGGCCAGGAGTGAGTAAAGCACTGTTTCTCACACCACAGGCAGGATATAACCAGTGGGAGTAACACTGTTGAATTGCCAAGTCTACTTTACACACTGACAGAGGATAGTCCTTCCTGGGACTACCAAATATTATATAGAGCATTTGGGCTTCCAACCATTACACAAGCAAGGGCAGGTATGTTCAAAGACTAAATGGTGGGAGAGCCAGAGAATACACAAGGTGGGACAACATATGTGTAGGGCCCCTAACGCTCTGGAGAGGGCAATTTTTGGAGGTGTGTCATGGCTGCGATAACAAGTGGATAATGGAAGTTACGCATGTAAATTGAACACGGGTGGGGTGGAAGAACTATGGGTATGAAATTATGGATCCAGGCCTGCCAGGATTGGATTGCCCAGTTCTAATTGGACTGGCCCATGGAGGTCAGCGAGTTCATTATAGGTACATATGCATACACACATGCAGGCATCAATATGTAGAAGTACATTCTCTGTAACACATGCATTCCATTTGTAAACATAAATAACAGGAATGTGCACATACAAACATCGACAGTAGATGGAATAATAGGCTATGCAGAAGAGGGACAGGACAAAACTGCTAAAATGCAGAGGTGTGTACAGCATCCAAAGTCAGTGCTGTGCTGACGATAATCAAATGTGAGGGCTTCCCCACACATGGAATCATTCTTGTGATCTGCCCGCTACGGCAACGCCAAGTACTAAACCGGTCTATTTGTAAAAGAAATACGTTGAGCACGTACATAATTAGGCTCCCATGTGTAACGTGTGCGATACCACATAGTCATACATATTAATGAATTGTACTGTCATGTTAATGGGAGTAAGGATGTAATGAAGTATAGAGTCTAATCTTTCCATAAACACATGTGTGTTCCATGTGGGGCAACCCAATAATTGCGAATAGTATTCCTTTGGTCATTCATGTCACCAATGTTTGTGGACTAAACATATGGGAGTTCTGAGGATACGTGGAGTGAGTAAACAGATGGGATGGCTCTATAGGAGTAGGGAGTGGCCAGTGTGTAGTGGTGTCGATACACCGTGAATCTGACAGGAGAATGGATGACAGAAGTGTTAGGGAGGCATTGGGGTGAGTGTTTGGGGAACCAGGAGCCATGGGTATATGGGTATATATTCATATGGAGCAGCACAGCAATAGTGCATTCATTAGAGCACCCCCTAACTAACAGACATTCTCGTACTGAATCCCACTGTATCACATTACAATTACCATCGGTAATCTGTACATAAACATATTGTGACATCTGTCTGCTGCATAACCTGCTAAATATCGATTACAAGATAACTGGAGTGAAGTGTCAGTGTCATAATGAATAAGGCACTAATATGCAGGTGAAGCATATATAAACAGTATTACGCATGTGTAAGTGCATGTGCGCGGGGTATGCATTGGTTTACAGACACACACACACACACACACACACACACATATATATATATATATATATATAAATATATATAAATATATATACATATATATATATATATATATATATATAAATATATATATATATATATATATATATATATATATATATATATATATATATATATATATATATATATATATATATATATGTAGAGTTGCAGACATACATATAGATATATATATATCTATATATATATATATATATATATATATATATATATATATATATATATATATATATATATATATATATATATATATATATGCATACATAAATACATATATCTATATTTATATATGTGTGTGTGTGTGTGTGTGTGTGTGTGTGTGTGTGTGTGTTTGTGTGTGTGCGTAGATATACAGAGATATACAGCCATGATAGGAAACAGCACACAGGAATGACATATGTTCACAGGTTATGCCAATGGAAGTAAGGAGCCCAGGCAAGAAACATGAAACATGTAGTATGCCCTTCCACCTCCCCACAGCCAGACATGGGAAACATACACCCAAACAATGTAAAGAGTCCACTGCTCCACAGACCACAGGCAGGATAAAACCGAGGGGTACACAGTGCACCAGTGGATTCTAATCATGGAACACAGACCGAAGCGTCCCTTGCGGGACACCCCAAAAATTGACCAAACCAAAAGAAGGCAATAGACCGGCCATTTTGTCCGCGGTGCATGCAGTCTCGGAATACAAGGGTGGGTAACCCTGATGACCCGTAGGCCAAGACAATTGTATGAAATGGGTCCCGTGAAGTGGAGGGAGGGCAGCGTGTAGTGGTGTGTCCAGAACAGACCAGGTCCCAGAGTAAGGATGGGTGCTGTTGAGGAGGCGAGGGTGGGTGAACTATGGGTAGCTACTTATGGGTCTAGGTGTGCAGGTGTTGGCTGATGTGGGCCTATATGGACAGTCCTAGGGATGCAAGTGAATGTGTTTATTGGGCAGATGCATCGCCCAACGAGCAGACACACCCGCTGCAAGACCCACTAAAGCAAAGTGTAATCTATATGGCAAGGAACGGAATAACCAGATGTAAACATATATATGTAGAGGTATGTGTGTGTATATCTACCCATAGTGACATAGAGATATGCCTCTCCCTCACCGTAGTATGAATGTATACATACAGAGAAAGAATACAGATACATGCTCACATATAAATATATACATATGCAGACAACCATAGACCCATATGTCGTTAGATTATATATATATATATATATATATATATATATATATATATATATATATATATATATATATATATATATATATATATATATATATATATACAGAAAGATATAAATGTACATGTATGCATACATATACAGATATATCTGTATATATTAATGTAAATAGATATTTATATATATATATATATATATATATATATATATATATATATATGTTACAGTTGATATACGTATGTATATAGCTAGGATATGATACAGCAGTTATGAGTAACATATGTTCACAGTCCATGCATATGGTGGTGAGAGGTCCAATAAACAAATGTGTGACATGTAGCATCACCTTCCACCCGCCCAGCTAGGCCGGTGAGACATACAGACACACAGTAAAGGTAAACACACCACTGCTTCCCAGACCACCGGCGGGATACTACCAGTGGGAGAGACCTGCATGTTCTAATCTTGAAACATAGACATCGATATCCCTTGTGGGACACCAAACATTAACGATCAGAGCCAATCCCGGTAATGACTTATCAAACCAGGCTGTAGATGTACAGGGACCAGTAGGTTGTGCAAGCCTGATAACCCATGTACGACATGTGTCCCGACACGTGGAGAGTGGGCAGTGTGTAGTGGTGTGTTTATACCCCATCTGCACCCACAGTAAGGATGAGTGCTGTAGAGGACTGGCAGGTGGGGGAACTATGGGTATGCAATTATGGGCCTAGGCGTGCAGGTGTTGGCTGGCAGAACAATATTAGGACCATCCTGTGGATGTAAGTTGTTGTGTCTTTCGGCTTTTCCCAGTTAGGGATCACCACAGCGGAACTCCGGTCCGCTAATGATTGGTAGTTGATTTTTTATGTGCCGAGTTACCAGCCCTGATGCACAACCTTCAACCAAGGTACGCCCATTCACGCATGTCTCCACGCAGATGACGCTCTAGCTGAGAATCGAACCAGACAGCGTCTTACTGTGAAGCAACAACACTACCGCAGCACCACCACTGCGGGACCCTGGGGATGTAAGTAATATCCCAATATGGGCATAGCTGATGCCCCTACCACCCAACCCCTAACAGCACATCCACTGGATAGCCCATAAACCACTGGGGGAACACATAGGGACCATACCATTGAACTGTCCCCGATTACCAGGGATGTCCCTGATTTCAACTCAGATTCTAACTCTGTCCCACCTAAACCATCCTAGACCTAGTGATATTAGGAGGAAAGGTGGTGGATTACACGTAATGAATAACGACAACAATTAAGAGTCATAAACATCATGTACCTCAGACAATGTGTATGAAATCATATGCTCTGAGTCTGTCAATGTGTCAGGTTAGTAGCACCAATAATTTAAATGTGTCCCTGATGTTGTTATGCCATGTCCTTGATTCAGTCTTCATTTTTCCCCAGTCGTATGAGAGGTCTGATAGGGACAGAAAGCACATATTCCACTGACTACCTTAGAAAGATGATAGAATAATAGGTATGCAGTAGCATGACTTGGCCAATGGATGTGCATCCCAAAACCCAATTACTTGTCCGTATTGAAGAGTGTCATTTCCCATGTATCAGCCAGATGGGTGCAGATTGTAAGAGGAACACGCAAATAATATGAATAAAACACTGGACAGGCCGCGTATTCCGTACAGTCCAATGGCATGCCGTCGCCTAATGGGCAGTCATTCCTGATACTGTAGGCATGTAATCCAATGTAATAGGCATCACAAGTTAATATTGTGGTCCTCGCTCCCACCCAGTGGTGTGAGTGTCAGATGCAAACACCAATGTCCGTGCATTTGCAAGTGCGGGAGCAAGTGGGTGTAAGCCTGTTTGGGTGCCAATATGTGAGGTATTACACTGGTAAAGCAATCTAGAGGCTACCTGAGTGCAAGAAGCTGTAACCAGAGGTTAGCATTGCTTAACACCATGCAAACCTATGCACACCCACTCACAACTGCTTTAATGTGCCTTAATCCCTCCGTATCCAATGGCCTTGTTCTGCTCTGCAACAAAATAAACGGCCTCTGCAAGGCTCAGAACCAGGACTCTGCACACACAGCTAATGTGATTTACCAATACTCCATGGCAGATATACAGACATCGGACCTTACCATAAACATATCATACAGTGCAGTCATTCAACAGTATAGGAAATGTATTCCATCATGTAGAAGTATGTGTGAGTGTTTATGTCCAGCATATAGGTACATACATATATAGATATATATTAGGAACATACCATGTGGCAACAAAGCATTACAAACAAATGAAAAGGGAAACACCAGTGACGCCTGTATTATGTAGTGGTGTTGTCCTATGTAATATCAAGACTGCCTCAGACAGACATGTGTCATTCATACACGCAAACAGTTGTACATTGGCCGTATACATCACTCTGTGCATGTAATGTCCATTAACACAACAGTTTCTGTCCAATCATCATGTGAGAACAGTACTCTTGCAAGGTGCTGTGTGCAACATCATCATCATGATAAAGGTAAATGGGGTAACCATAGAGGGACCGTTAGTGTTGTGTGTACATTGGGGTCATCTGCATCACATGTACCTGGAACATTTAGGAGTGATGTGCATACAAGGATTGTGCACCTGAGTTACAGGGGTCAGGACAACAGGAGTGTGTTGTGATGCATATTAAAAGGGTTACATGTGTCCAGTGGACACGTGTGAAATGGACAGCTATGTATGGGGCAAATGTTTTCCTAGGAACCAATTGGCCTTATGCTTCTGTAGGGTGAGTATGGGATGTGGAGGAAGGAGAGTAGGTATGCCCTTGGAGGATAGGTAGGGTAGGATCACAGACAAGACTGCATACAGGGTCAGTATATGACACATGTGGGGGGATACACCTCAGATGGGGAGGGGTGTTCAAATTCACAAGCCCATGGGAATAGTGGGACAGACGTCCCCAGCCATGGGCAGCCACCACTGCACCAAAACAGCTGCAAAGGAGGCAGTGCTGGGGGCTGTCCATAATTGTGACACTCTGCCCTTGAGCTGGTGTATTTGGCCTCTGAACCCCTTATTGAGCTCCCAACACACCACGTCCGGGACTGTATGACAGCAGATATGTTCCTGTCTGGCCCTGCTCCCAGGGTGGACAAGCCTCATCCTCAGTGGCAGTACCACTAGAAGGTGGTGCAGAGCCAACAGAGGTTGAGGTCCAAGGCTGGGCCCCAGATGTGCTGGTGCCCGGTGCCATGGCCAGCTGAAGTGGGACAAGAGGTTCTGCTGGGACCTCCAAACCCATACAGCCTATGGTGTTGCAGTTTTAACACAGATATGGCTTAGTAATAGACAACAGCATTTAGGATTACTTACAACAGTATGCATAGATATGACCATCAACCCAACACAACAAATGGTATACATTTGTAGAGGGAGCACAACACATGCATACATACTGCATGACATCTGTGCAAAGTGTAGAAGACGTGTGACTGCAGCTATGAACAGTGGCCCATTATTGGCTTGCCACTGAGAACCCCAGGCAGTGTCTGTCATGCCACTGTTCCATGTGACATATGTCCAGTCAAGGATGCGATGGTAGTAACACATCCCTATCACCATGTACTGGCAGCAATCCTCACACTATGCTCCTGCTGTGCACAGGTGTGTGTTCAGTGTGTAACACAGGAAACAAATGGTTCCACACACTGACCAGTCCACAGATGGCCCTACAGATGGGGGTCCCTCAAGAACAGAGCATCGTCATGTCTGATATGGAACCTGCAGAATAGCCGTTACCACACACAACATGTTAAACAGGCAGTAGTCTCAATGAAGCCTAGCTACACTTACATGCTGTAGTCATGTCTGGCACATCACCCTCCTGTCTTTAGGCTACTTCCCACTGTGTATGATGTTTGAGGAACATCCAGATTTCATCTGTGATGCCGTTTCCAAACACCACATCCAGGTACCACTCACAGCAACTGTCATGACAAAACACCAACATGATGTTCCCAGATATTGTACTGTGTTTATCATGCGAATGGCTACAGGAACATCATCACAGCTGTTCCACATGCAATCAGCTAGAGGAAGATTGCAATAGGTGCAGAGGCCATCACCTGATCATGTCCATCACTTACAATACACATGCTGCTGCTGAGCAGGTGTATACCTCCACATCCACCAGAGATGTGTGGGAGGGACAGACAAAGTACATCAGAGAAGGGCTTGGAGACTATAACCTAAGCATCGTCTGTCATGCACCTACCAGTACAGGGGTCAAACCCCTGACTAGTCATTAGTATTACAAGTGCATGCAGTTACTACATGTGCCACAAAGCTGAAATGTAGCTGTGCTGTAAGAACATATATGTGTGTTGGTGAGAGACATGTACAACAGAGATATAGTAGACATACATTAGGTGTAGCACACATAGCTGTCCACGTGAATGGATGCCATTGCCACCACAACCACACTCTCTAATGGACTTGCATTGACACTCTTTGCCAGGGTCAGAAATACACTCCCTAACTACTTAGTTTGCCGCACTGCAGTAATGCACAGGTACTACATGCACAACAGGGGATATCTGGAGGTTCTATGGGCTAGGGCATGTGAACGTGTTTGACATCTGTTGGTATGCCAATGGGGGTTATACTGCATGTGACTGTGGTTGGGAGCATCATAACCTACATGCAGACACAAGGTGCCTGTACTGACATGCATGTATGCATTGCTTTATGGGTGTGTAGTGGATGGCTGTGCAAGATGGCTGTACAAGGCTGGGTGAGGGGTACTCCTTGGCATCATGCCACCTGACAATGGTGTGCAGTGTGGTACAGGGGTGCAGTGTCTGTAATGTCCCACACAGATGAGTACTGCATGAACTGCCCTGACATCCTGGTTACCATTGTGTATGGCCATAGCTTTGCAATGCATGCCACGTCTGTGACGATAATCCTTGACATGGACATTGCCTGGGATGTGCATGTCCCACAATACTGTACAGTGACATGTACAGGTGTACCTGGTATGGCAGGCACATGTTGTATACACAAACTGTTATCCTCCAATATGCCAATACTGGCCTGGTGTGGTGAAACCTGCTTATAGTCAGCAGGTCGACCTGCACCTGCATTGATAGCATGATACAGGTATTCCCTGGTGTCAGTGGTATTGGTCCATACAAGGCACATGTGTATGGCATTGTATGGCCTCCTTGGATCACATTTGATGGCACCACATATGTTGAAGGCATCCAGTGGGGAACATAGTGAAAGCACATTGTCTGCAATTATGTGCCTATTGTACCGCTGTACAGGGTGCCATGTCCTCTGCAGCCCACTGCAATCACACCATGCCTACTATCTGTCATCAATGTGCATGGTACTAGCAACATAGCAGGATATCCTAGGCAAGTGTGTTTGTGTATGACACATGAGTTCAGGACATATACTGGGTACTAGTAGGGTTGCATACTTTGTTCACCAGGCCTTTTGCCAGATGTAGGAGTATGGCTTGCCAACACAGTCCCGTGGCTTACTGACATCTGTACACCTTGTGAGGTAGGCATTGTGTCATAAGAAGGACACCATATAGGAAAACTACAAAATCTGCTCCCCAACATGTCCAGTGGTTAGACACTCACAGCCACCCCCACACAGGCTTGGACCATCAAACAAGCACACTTGCCATGACCAGGATTCAAACCCCTACCTACCTAGTGGATCACACTGCAGCAATATGCATTTATGGCACACTCTACAGAGAATAATGGGTTACAGCAGTCCTAGAGGTGTATTTCTAGGTGTGTGACATCAGCTGGATTGCTAAAGGTGAGTATATGATTTGTACGGACTGTGGGTAGCCTATAAACCATTTCTCTCTACACAGTCTGAGACAGACAGACACTCACACATTCACACAAACAATTGGCAAGTCTGGGGATAGAACTACTACCTAACTAGTATAACACTACAGCAGTATGCAGTTATGGGACGCGCCATGGAGATTACTGAACTACAGCCCTCCCAAAGGTGTATTTCACAATGGATGACCTCATCAGGCTTGTCATAATACTGCTATGTGGAGGGAAGTGTGTGCATGGGCCATAACCCAGTCATGAGGGGGTTGACATGCCACATGTGGGTGCACACAGGGCCAGATGCACAGTTACATGCATACAGCTGCTAGATGACTACTTCCCTGTACAGTCATGTTGCACAGCTGGCACGTCCACCACATTGTCTGACATGCTGACAGATACAGGTGGCTAGTATCTGCAGTGAATGACATCTGCACCTCATGTTTTTGGGGCCTTTTGGCTGTGTGCTGGATGGGACAGGCCCAGATGGGGCCTTGTCACAGTCACCCTCTTCCACACATCTATGTCCATCTACCTTTGCCGTATTATAGTGTGTTGTCCTTACATATATGCCTGTATTCCTATCAACTGTGTGTGCAAGGCAGGCATGGTGCATACTGGCATGTGTCTGCACTAAGAACTGCGACCGGCAGATATGTCTGAACCACTGGTGTTTGCAGACATGGCCTTTATGTGTTTAAGTGTGTGAGCATGCCCAGTATGACCATTCAGTATGTGTTGACTGACATTGCCATCATACCTTCAAGTGTGTGAGCATGCCCAGTATGGCCATCTGTATCACATGTGTTACATGTCCAGGTAGTCTGTACTGTGGTGCTGACCTTTGCATTGTATAACAACAGGTAGCATGCTGTGTCTGCAGGGTATCCATCGGTCATGTGGGATTGACTGTTGCTACATTTCTTCCTAGCGGGGGGGACACCTGACTGTATCTACATTCCTACACAGGAGCGGGGGGGCACACCTGACTGTTACTATATGTGTACGTTGGATGGGGTGCACACCTGACACTTGTACACATTTGCTAGTACTGTACTGGTATGTCAGGCACTCCATTTCAGTGTGTAGACCTACCTATTGTGCTGGCTAGAGGCATACCAGTGTACTACAGATCTTAGCTTTAATTACCAACATATTAGTTTCTGACTTCCTAGCCTTCACAACCTACATCCAACTGCCTGGCCTGCTGTAGTCTGTCTGTGTGGGTATGTGGGAGGGGTTACCCATAGGGCACATTCAGAGGCCATAGTACAGCATTTGTTTGTATTGGTCTACACCTGTCCAGCTGGTTGAGACTTGTGTGGGCTGTATGGACACACATGATTCTCAGCCCATTACTCACAGTGGGTTTGTCACCCTGTGTAGTACTGGCTACTATGGTGACTCCAGTATGTATTACAGATGTCATGGTGCCACTATGGGTGTCTACTGTCTGCTGCCTTAACATTCGGCCACCCAATTCCCTTGCATGCTCACATCCATACCATAGCTACAGGTACCAACACATTCTACTACATTTGGCAATTGGTAGGTTGATTGACTTACCTTGAGGGTGTGCCGGACTTGAGGATGGTGCTGGAGGGCTGCCTATGTCGGATGCACATAGTACACTCCCTATACATGGCTGAGCACAGGTAGTGTCATGTTTGGCATCCCTTTTACTGTCTGTGTGAGTCAGAGAGGGTGACATTCCCTGGGTCCCTACTATGTCAGTGCATATGCTATGAGTTGCCTCTTTGCCAAGGCCAGGTCATACTGTGAATGCCTCCTTCCACCTACTGGGTCAGGCTCAGGTTGTCCCTCCTCTGAGTCACTCTGTGCCTGTACAGGCCTTGGCATTGGTGGGGGACTGTGTGGCTCTGCTCCATGCTGTTCCTGCTGCAGCTGTTTCTGCAGGATCATACTGTGTATCATAGCACATACCATAACAATTTGGGTGTATGTAGCTGGTGAATACCACAAGGCTCCACCGGATGTGTCCAAACACCGGAACCATGACCTGAGCATCCCAAACACATGCTCTATTATATGTCTGGCCTGTGCCTCATTATGGCATTGTTGTTCAGGTGTGTGTGCATTTCTGATAGGTGTCATCAGCCAAGGCTCCAGTGGGTACCCAGCATCCCCCACTAGGTGACCGTAGGGGATGTCCATATTGGCAAAGCTGTGGTACAGCTGTGTCAGATGCCATATTTCTGAATCGTCATAGCTTCCAGAGCAGCCAGCACACACATTCAGTATAATTCCCTGGGCATCATATACGACCTGGCAGTTGATGGAGGGGATGCCACTGTGGTTGGTGTAGGCCCTACCCTGCTCACTGGGTGGTGCTTTGATGCATACATGCGTGCAGGCCATAGCACCCACTACCCCACGGTAGTCTGATATTTGGTGGAAGAGACGCATATTGCTAGTCAACACCTCACGTAGGAAATATACGTGGTCACTGGCATGTGCTGACATGGCATCCAGGAACTGGTGGAATACTCTGGATGCTGATGCCTGTGAGATCCCCATGATATTCCCAGTTGTGCTTTGGGAGGTACCTGTGGCTAGTATACCTAGGCCTACACATACCTTGATATCCACTGGGATGGGTTCCCCTCGGCCTGTTTGATGAGTCAGGTGTGGCCAGCATAGCTCAACAATCTGCTGTAGGAGGTCTCTGTCCACCCTATAGTGCTCCACTATCTCCAGCTCATATAGCCTCTGGTAGGTTACCCTGAGTCTGTGCACTCTTCTCTGTTTCCTCACTGAGGGTTGTTCGACAGCATTCACATCTTCACCACCCTCAGCCTCTTGCACATGTTGGTCTATGTTGCCTGCTGCAGCCCTTCTCATTTCGTAGGTTTGTTTGTTAAAATTTCCCTGCATGTGTACACCGATGGTGTAGAGTGTGGAAAAAACAGAGGGGAAGGTGTTTGCTTAGTTTATAGTAGTGTTCTGTGCTGGGCTGGTCTGCTGCCCCTGTAATCGGCTGATTCTGATACATATCACCTGTCAGCTCAGCTAGTTCACCTTGATTACTCTCCTACTGCTTTTGTCCCTCCCAATTGCACTAGGCAGGTATAGACACACCCCTAGCTTAGCCATGCTAAGCTAGGAGCAATCCCGAGCCACAGGGCTCCAATCCATGTACAGTATGCCTGGCACCCCCCATGATGTCACCTATATCCGAGTCTTGCACCCGGCTATCTATACACATACACACTTGGGACCTTTCTCACACCCTGGGGATAACCAGGATTCACTATCCTTTACCTCATTTGCATAGTATTGCCTGCTAATGCATAGTTACATGATCCATACTGAGCCTCCCCAAACCTAATCACTGCTTACTGTTGCGCAAACCCGCACACAACTGCTTAAAAGCGCCTTACTCACAGTGTTCAACGGCCCTTGTTCTGCCCAGCAACAAAACAACTGGCCTCTGCAAGGCTCGAAACCAGGACCCTGCACACCACAGATGATGTGCTTTACCACTAAGCCATGGCAGATATGCATACATCAGAGGTTATCACATACATATCATCCAGCACAGGCATTCAACAGTATAGGACATGTATTCCATCATGTAGATGTATGTGTGTTAATGTCTATATATATATATATATATATATATATATATATATATATATATATATATATATATATATATATATATATATGTATACACATACATAGATATAGAATATATATGTCAACAACAAACCTCGTGACACCAAAGCATTAGACAAGAATGAAAAGGAAACCACCAGTGACTCCTGTATTATGTACTGGTGTTAATCCCAAGGCAAGTTTGTTTCTGTGCAACACATGGGTTCAGACTGTATTCAGGGTAATATTAGGGTTGCTGACTTTACTCATCAGGCCTATTGCCAAATGGATGTGTATGTCTTGCCAACCCAGTCTCTTGGATGATTGTGACATTTATGGCCACTATATAGGGAAACAACTAAACACTCTCCTCAACACATCCAGTGGCTAGCCATTCACAGCCACCAACACATAGGATATGACTGACAAACACACACATCTGCTATGCCTTGGAATAGAACACCTACCTGACTACTTTATCACACTACAGCATTACGCAGTTACAGAACACACTATTGAGAGTACTAGGTCACAGCAATCCCAGAGGAGTATTCCTAGGTGGGTGACATCATCAGCTTTGCCAAAGCTGAGTATGGGAATCGTACAGAGTGTGAGTACTCTAAAAAGCATTACTCTGTCCACCGGCAGACGGACACACACTTGGCAGGTCTGGGATTAGAGCACCAATCTAACTATTTTATCACACTACAGCATTACGCAGTTACAGAATGTGCTATCAAGATTACTGGGTCATAGTAATCCCAGAGGAGTATTCCTAGGTGGGTGACATCATCAGCCTTGCCAAAGCTGAGTGTAGGAATTGTACGGAGTGTGAGTACTCTAAAAAGCATTGTTCTGTCCACCGGCAGATGGACACACACACACACACACACACACACACACACACACACACACACACACTTGGCATGTCTGGGATTAGACCACCGACCTAACTACTTTATCACACTACAGCATTACACAGTTACAGAATGTGCTATCGAGATTACTGGGTCACAGAAATCCCAGAGGAGTATTCCTAGGTGGGTGACATCATCAGCCTTGCCAAAGCTGAGTATAGGAATCGTACAGAGTGTGAGTACTCTAAAAGCATTGTTCTGTCCACCAGCAGACAGACATACATACACTTGGCATATCTAGGATTAGAACACTGACCTAACTACTTTATTACACTACAGCATTACACAGTTACAGAATGCACTATCGAGATTACTGGGTCACCGCAATCCCAGAGGAGTATTCCTAGGTGGGTGACATCATCAGCCTTGCCAAAGCTGAGTATAGGAATCATACAGAGTGTGAGTACTCTAAAAGGCATTGTTCTGTCCACCAGCAGACAGACAAACACACACACACACACACACACACACACACACACACACACACACACACACACACACACTTGGCATGTCTGGGATTAGAACACCAACCTAACTACTTTATCACACTACAGCATTACGCAGTTACAGAACATGCTATTGAGATTACTGGGTCACAGCAATCCCAGAGGAGTATTCCTAGGTGGGTGACATCATCAGCCTTGCCAAAGCTGAGTATAGGAATCACACAGAGTGTGAGTACTCTAAAAAGCATTGCTCTGTCCACTGGCAGATGGACACAAACACACAGTTGGCAAGTCTGGGATTAGAACACTGCCCTAACTATTTTATCACACTATAGCATTACGCAGTTACAGAATGTGCTATTGGGATTACTGGGTCACAGCAATCCCAGAGGAGTATTCCTAGGTGGGTGACATCATCAGCCTTGCCAAAGTTGAGCATAGGAATCGTACAGAGTGTGAGTACTCTAAAAAGCATCGCTCTGTCCACCAGCAGACAGACACACACACACACACACACACACACACACACACACACACACACACACACACACACACACACACACACACACACCAGTGATGGGATCAGAACACCTGCCTATCTACAGATACTTCTGTGTCTCTGCTGGACAGTGGCACAGGAAAATAACTTTCTTGGGTGGTGTAAGCTATGGAACCTTGCTGGCTAGGCTTAGGTAGGCCCTTGGGCCGATAGCCTAGTACCTACCTGTGAACCTATGAACTACGCAGTTACGAGTTGCGCCACAGAGATTACACATTCCAAGGCAATCATCATGACCTTCTAGGATTGCTGACATCAACAGGGATGCTGACAGTTACAATGTACATAGCTGTGGACCTGTGTGTTTACCATAGGAGTCCATCCCAAACAGGAGTATGCCCTTCTGTGGAATGGACGACTACTATCACTATACAGGGTTATACTCGCCATGCTCATACACATAGTAGCACATAACTTACACAAGGTGTCAGTGGGCATGCTCGCACACTTAGTAGCACAGGGCTGTTTGGAATGCACTGAGTCCAAATACATGGGGTTATACTGGGCATGCTCATACACTTAGTAGCATGGGTCTTTTTAGGATGCACTCTGATTCTAAACATGGAAGGCCACAGTGGCCATGCTCATACAGTTAGACATACAGAACATGTTGTAATGGTCTCCAGTGTTAGAAGCTGTCATTGTTAGCAGGAATGCTGCACTACATGTATCTGGCACTGGTCATCTACACACCTGCTGCTGTCCGACACCTTAGATGTATCAGTCTATAACAAGCACATGACTGTCACTCACAGTGATTTCATACTAGGAATGGCAACTGCTTGACCAACACAATGAGCCAATATCCTGCTGTAATTACAAGGTTGTCCAGTGTCTGTCAGTCAGGGATGACATGACTGACAGAAGACAAGCCTTTGTCACAGATCACATGCAGTCATGATTCAAGGGAATGTTGATAATACCATGTTCGCATTTGCCCATATAGTGCCATTCCAAGGCAAATGACCTAAACACAGGATAACACCCTGACACCTAGAAGACAATTGCATTGTATGCTTATGCTAACCAGTGCTAGATGTGTTGCTGTCGTAATCACAGCTGCTCACTGTTGAACCTACAATGGGGAATACTGACATATGTGCAGTGAGGAACACCTGGCTGACAGCTCTGTTGTGCACAATAGCACTGCCACCATGTAACTCAGAACCAGACATGTGGGCCATAACACTGGTATGGACCACTCCAGGTGGTGGTGTCCCCACACATAATGGCTACTCACATATACAGATCAGTACTCCAACATATATAATCACAGATGAGCCAGGTGCAGGTCACAGTGTCAAAAGCTGCATTCTAGGATGTAATCCTCAGGCACCACCATGTCCCCAGACCACCAACACACATCCATACATGTGGTATGACATGTAATGGAACACCAAGTAACCTTTGACTGGTAGACTATACCTAGCCCTACAACAACTGTGCAGAGTACCCATGTACTGACATTATGTGTTATGCAATGCAAGAATACCACTGTTTGTAACCAGGTCAGCTGTACACATACCTGGGTCCCTGGGATATTGACAGCATTAACAGATGACTGTTGCTGTGCACCATTGAGTGTGTACACAGCCTGACATGCAGCTATGATTGTACGAGATGTTAATGTGGGGAACAGATTGTTTTGACATTTGTGTAGGATATAACCTGGAATGTGGACAGGTCCCATGCAGCCTGCATATATGGCATTAGAGAGTGCAGCTTGTACCTGCATAGTTGTTATTACAGGGGCTCTGTAGTGTACATGGATATATGAATGTGTACCTGTTGGGGGGGGGCAGTGTGCTTATGTTATCCAAGACCCTATCTGGCTGAACAGGTGCCATTTCCGTAGGTGCAGTACCTCTCATGCCATAGTGCTGTGAAGCACAGCAGGTCTTGTTGCTGCCATTATGTTTCATGACACAGCTATTGAATCTTCTGTGTTTGGCCTCATAATATGTGGATGAGTAGTTTCACAGTAGTGTTGCTTGGCTTTATATGGTGTATCTGCATCTTACTGAGGCTGACCATGGATCAACTTCCACTCATGTGTGTTGACCCTTGCAACAGTTACTACCTTCTGTGGTACAGTTTAAGGCAGAGTACCACCGGTTTGCCTTCATGGTTGTGTTTGCTTGAATCCTGTTTCTGTTTCAATGGCATGATCACTGCACATATGTGAGTGCCTAAAGTGCATTTGTGTAGGACCCAGCATTTGCACATGCATTGTACATCTGCATGGGTGCCATGACAGTCAACACTTCACTCTTAAGGATCATAACATTGGTTTTGAAGACTGACCATGTGTGGCATACTGTTAGCCCTGTTGGTGTGACTATGGAGATCCAGGTCATTGGTGTTGATGACATCAAACATGCATTGAACACATGTGCTGGTACATGATGAGTCTTCCTGGTTCATAATGGGATAGCTGAGTTGCCATGATTATGGTAACCTGTCTCACAACCGGTATTCCCCATTACAGCACAATGACAGTTGTGATTTCTGAGGCATGGTGGATGATCTGTCACAAGTTGCAATTTGAATTACACTTTGGCACAAAGGTAGTTGCTCAGCATAATGCATCTTACGTTGTGCAAGTGCAACTTGCGTGGGGGTGTACATATCCCTCAGGAAGTTGGACACACCTGTGGCCCATGGGTTCCAATAAAGGATGTTGGCCAAGAGGTGAGGTATGTGTTATAACATGGTCATGCAGGGGTGCTCTCCAAATCGTTGAACCATATCTCAATCACTGCACAGTTATGTTCTCTATGTTTCAGATTGCCGTAAGTCCATACTGAGTACTTGATTTGGATCATTGAGTAGCAAGACCTACAGTTTATTTTTTGGCTGTCCCTGTTGCACCAGTGGACTTTCACTTGAACCTGGCATGATGAGGGCACAATAGGGGATGCATGGGCCATTGCCAGTATCCAAATTCTCCGGGGTGACAGGTGCAGACCCTGTCTGGCAAAGCATCATGGTCTATCAACCATGTTATCCCAGGCAGAGAGATGTTGGATACTCTGAATTACACCAGTAAATGTCACAATTGTGGAATACAATCCTTGTCCCTGTACTGCTGAATCATTCTAGCCACTGGCAGAATGCTACCCAGGCCTTGGGACATACCTGCATGGGCTACATGACCTGACAGTTCCTACATGTGTTTCCATGCAGTCCAGGCTACTGCATCACAGGTCCTGCACAATAACATAGCATATGCCAGAGACATGTGTATAGTTCTAAAGGTGGTTGGAGTGTATGGGTATGTGGCTAGTCATGGCAGACAGGCAGTTGACAGTATGTTTGCCCTCATATAGCTTGGCGTGTAACATAGTGCTAGGGTTTGCATTCACAAATTAGTACTGTTGGCCATGTTTCTGGCCATGTGTTCTGAGGTGTGACACAATTATGCAAACTATGTCGTACAGTCTTTGTATTCTGTTGTCTGTTTATTCCAACTTGGGAGGCCTCTTGCTTGGCCAGATACTTAGAGGCCTCGGAGGATGTGTGTAATATCTGGTGGAATGTGTGTGTGTCCTTACTGTGTTCTGGTAAGGGTATGTGTTGGTTGTGGTGATGAGATGCATGTGTTAACCTGCACCTCTTGACTGTCTGGTCTAGTCATGGGTGTAGTATGGACTGCCTCCAGGATCACCCCTGTAGCTGCATCCCAGACAATGTGTGGGGTGTGGTGTTAGGCAGATTTGGCAGTGTACATGGCATAGAGAATGCATTCCCCCAGGATGGCCACATACACAAAGCTGACAATAGTAAACACCAGTAGCTTGTATGAGCATTCAGTACTACAAGTATCACGTACTGTATTTAGTATACTTACTGTTTATGAATATGTTTTAGACAGTGATGCTCACAAGTAAATATCTGAGTTAAGGACATGGCAACACTAACTATTATAGGAACATGGTAGCTACCTTTAGTAGCAATCCCCCTCTGAGGGCCACATCACATCCTGATAGTTGATTACAGATAATGCAAGTGTGAACAGGGCTGTATCGTTGTCTGGGTATAAACTCACATACCCAGCAGAACCATGAGCTCTGTTGGGCACAGACACCCACTCCCCACACAGAGTCAAATATCAATAGACTCTGCTGCCACTATCGACATGATCAGGATATAATCAGATACTGTATGCCATCACCTATGAAGCTGCTATTACACATGGGCAGCAGTTTCCTACATCTTACACGCCTGCAGATGTCACACTGGAGGTAAAGATGATATGCACCCTGTTTCATTACCAGTACTGTTAACATATTTCCAAGCAGCTGATAGTCTGGAAATGAGAGGTTAGGTTACACAAATCTACATGTTCAACCAGTATGTCTCTACTGTCAATATCCACTCTATGTAGGTGTGCACATAGCTATTTGGCACAGCCCTTTAACAAGGGTCAGTACACATTTGCAGCACATGTACACATGCACAGCTGTCATTGATTGCAAACAATAGTAGAGAGGTGGATATTAGGCAAGGTGGACTTTTAGGCAAGGCTCATAAGACAAACCCACCACCATACATAGCAGATGTAACCAGAGACTGAGAGTATTTCTACTCAATGCCAGATGTCTAAACCTCACATTGCACACACTCAAGGCACTCCTCAGTATGGAGAACATTGATATCTGTGCAGTAACAGTCACCCGGTTTAATGCTCCAGAGAGCACCCCAGCACCACCAGGCTATAACTCAAACCACACCTGTCTGCCACAGAACCCGGACCGGAACACAAAAGGTGGGGGTGTTATCCATATTCATCAAGGATACTCACACCTCCAGGTTAGTGGTGCAGCACGATGCATCAGAGATGATCCAAGTGCAACTGACAATGGGCAACACTGCAATCCAAATTGTAGTTTGCTACAGATCACCCATCATGCCCAGCACCCACATTCCACATTTCCGAGGACACTGGGGAATATGCGGGTCCTACCAAACACCCTAATACTGGGTGATGTCAACTACCCAAACATTAACTGGGAGAACTACTCAGGTACTAACTCCCTTGCCCAGCGCTTCCTAGAATTTCTCGACTCAAACACCCTGAAACAACTGGTCTACACCCCCACCAGAGGGAACAACATATTGGACCTGGTCATCACCAACATGGGCGACCAGTGTTCCACACCCGACGTCAACCGCTCGCTGGTTAGATCAGACCATAGACTAATCACTCTGGATATTCACATTCTGCCCCCAACCCCAAACAAGGAAACCACCGTGGAAATCTTTTCCAAAGCAGATTTCAAGTTGCTTATGCCCGAGGTGGAACAGTTCACAACCCCCATGCCAGTGGACAATGCTGTCCAAGATGCTGAAACCTATACAAAGGCACTCTATGATCATCTGCAGGAATGCATGGATTGTGCTATCCCAAGTCTAACCTAGACTCACTCCTCCAAGAACAGGGAACCGGTCTGGTTGACCCCTGCCATACACAGGCTCTACAATAGTAGAATGTAACAAGTGCAGATAAGAGCAAAATCCCTAGAAGGACAGACATCCCTGATCAGTATCAGCAAGAAGCTACCACCCCTCATGAAATCATCCAAGGCTAGCTTCAAAAGACAATTTCCCAAGGACACTACAGACAACCACAAAGCGTTCTTTAGCTATGTCAAGAACCTAAGTGGGAACTCTCAGATCTGCTCAGAATTGATGCAGACTGGCACAAAATACACTGAACCAACTGATATTGCCAGCATTTTGGCAGACATGTTCTGTGCAAACTTCACACCTCTCTCAACCCCTAAATGGCCCTTAACCATACCAGAAGAATGTACGGCCCTGGCAACCACTGACACACAGGATTAAACAGCCCTATTCATAGCCACAAATACAGCCTCAATGGGACCGGACAGTGTCCCAGGCTGTGTCTTACATGAGCTCCAAATGAACTAACTCCTCACATAAAGACATTGTTCAAACACAGACTCTCTACAGGCTACATACCCACAGAGTGGTGCACAGCAACAGTGATCCCACTCCACAAAGGTGGCACCACAATGGACCCCAGGAACTATTGCCCTATAAGCCTGACTAGCCTGGTCTGCAAGGCTATGGAGCGCATCATCATGGAACTCATTAACAGAGACATTGGGAACCTCCAGACACTCGACCCAACCCAGGTCTGCTTGATGAGTGCAGATCATGCCTACTGAACCTGTTTGACGTCTTACAGTCAGCTAGACTTTAGGTGTGGGGTGTGGTAGTTCACACATACTACCTGGACCTCTCTAAGGATTATGACACCATTCCCCACTCAGGTATTGTTTATAAACTCACCAGCCAGTGCATATACCCATACATCACAGGTTGGGGTGCCAACAGGCTTGCACACAGAACCCACATGGTAAGCCTAGCAGCCTCCAGGTCCAACTCTTAACCAGTCACAACTGGTGTCCCACAGTACTCAGTCCTGGGACCCCTACTGTTTACCATATACTTCTCAGAGGTACAGGCAAACACAGGTGGACTACAGCAGACCATGTTTGGTGATTACTGCAAACTGAGGGCCATAATTGACAGTCCATCTGTCACAGACATCCTTCAAGGGGCCTCACATAGACCAACACAGGATGTCACAGTCATGGCCTCCAGCTAAAGGCCATGAGCTGCATGGTCATTCCATGTTGGGAAAACTAAACACCCACATAATAACTCATGAGTGGCAGCCACTTTAATACAGACAAGGTAATGGGTATGTGGGGACTACATTAGATAGTGAACTCTCCTTTGACAATCATATCTCCACAGTAATTAGGCCATCTGTCTATGTAGACCATCTGATTACTTAAGGGTTTGCATCTAGACATACTGAGGTTATTGTGCCCCTTTATTCATCACTCATCAGTCCCATCAATGAGTATGATTGCCCATTTGGGATGTACCTCAGAAGACACATCCAACAGCTGGAAGGTCCACGAACATACCTCGCCAAGAGCATTACTGGCCTCAGACATGTGTCCTATACTGCCAGACTGCATGAACTCTTGCATTACTCAGTGGCATCTTGTTTACTCAGAGATGATCTTTGCTGGCCAGCAAAGCCATGTCCAAGTCAGGTTAATGGATATGCTCCACCTATGGAAATCCATGTCACAGTGAGCCACACACTGTAATGAGCTAAACCTTGCCACAACCATAACTGGAAGATGCTGGAGTGACAGATTCCTGTTACAGGTATGCCCCATGCTTTGGAACTACATCCCTGATTACATTATACGGAGCCCCTCACTAACACTCCAGGGACACCTTGCAGACTGAATGGGAAACAGTGGGTACACCCCAGGGATCCCACAATTGGCTCTGCTCCACAGAGGGACAGTTAGTTAATCAGTAGAGTGGTGACAGCTGACACATTTTGGCTAGGCATATAACTGGCCTTGGGCAATTAGCTAAATACCTACCTATGTACCTATGAACCTATACATACAGTATCAGCGCAAGCTGATAGCTTAATTTACTGTTCAGGTGTTGCCTTACCTTGTGCCAATAGCAGTTGTTTGTGCAATAGTTGAGGGCTGCCTATGTAAGATGCACACAGTAGACCACATATACATGACAATTTACAGGTGGTCTTGTGTGTGTGCCATCCATGTTTACTTTGTGTGCAGGTGGAGAAGGGTGTCAGTCTGTAGGTGCCTACACTGTCAGTGTGTGTGCTATACGTTCCCTCTTTGCCAAGGCATGGGCATACTGGGCACGCCTCCATCTGCCTACTGGGGCTGGCTCAGGATGTTCATGATCTGAGTACCTCTGTGCCTGTGGAGTCCTTGGCAATAGTGGTGGGCTGTGAGGGCCTTCACCATTCTGTCCCTGCTGCAGCTGTTTCCACAGGATCATATTGTGTAGCATGGCACATACTATGAAGATGTGGGCACACGTCCATGGAGAGTACTGCAAGGCTCCACCAGATATGTCCAAGCAACAAAACCGTGATTTCAGCATCCCAAACACACATTCTATGATGATTCTGGTTTGTGCGTGTGCTTCATTATGGCATTCTTACATGGGTGTGCATTTCTGATGGGAGTCATCATCTATGGTTCCAGTGCATAGCCAGCATCCCCCACCAGGTGGCCATATGGGATGTCCACCCTGGCAAATACCTGATACAGCTGTGAGGCATGCCAGATGTGGGAGTCATGATAGCTTCCAGGGCTGCCAGCACACACATCCATGATAATGCCCTGGGCATTGCACACAACCTGGCAGTTGATGGAGGGGTATCCCTTGCGGTTTATGTAGCACCTACCCTGCTCACCAGGTGGTGACTTGATGTGTATGTGCATGCAGTCTATTGCACCCAGTAACTCCGAGTATTCTGCCACACGGTGGAATAGATGCATATTGCTGGCCAACTCCTCCTGCATTTGGGGAAAGTATATGTGCTCATTGGCATGTGGTAACATGGCATCCAGGAACTGGTGGAGTACCCTGGATGCTGATGCCTTTGAGACCCCCAGGATATCCGCAGTTGGCCTTTGGAAGGTACATGTGGCTAGTATTTTCAAGCTTACACATACCATTGTGTCCACTGGGATGGGTTCCCCTCTGTTATTTCTCGCTCTGAAGTGTGGCCGGCACAGCTGAACAATTTGCTGCATGGTGTCCCTGTCCACCCTGTAATGCTCTACTATCTCCAGATCATTTAGCCCCTGGTAGGTTACCCTTGGTCTGAACACTCTTCTTCTCCTCCGGTGCCTGAGGTGATTGCCAGCATCATCCTCCACACCACCTTCAGTCTCCAACACATGCTGATTAATCAAAGCTATGGCAGCCTCTAACGTGTGCATTTTAAAAGTTCCCGTCTGTTTACACTGATGGTGCAGAGTGTTTGGGAATACAGAAGTGTGTGTGAGGTGTTTTCACACTTTATGCTATTGTGCTTTGGAAGCTGCTGATGTCATTGGGTGTGTATGTGCAACTCCAGCTGCAGGGTATCTTAATTATGGGTTTTACAGTGAGTACTGCTATTGTGAGGCCTTTGGTGTTAAATTATGCTTGCCTGCTGTGATTTATCTGTTGCCCTTTATTTCACTTTTTAACCCAAATCCCCTCCCATTGACAGGCATGAATCCAGCTGCCGGCTTTCTTGTTTTGTACTTTCCCTACCCAGGATTGTGCTGCGAAATGTGTTTTGTAGCTGACATACTGCAGTTTTGCTTTGTTCTGCTGTGACAGTTCTGTTTTCTTTGCAGTATGGCACCTCCCCTTTCCTGTTCTGCAGGTAGCTGCTAGCAGCCTTGTTAGCTTTTGTCAATGGCCCACTGTGGGTTCCTAGGTGTTAATTACTAATTCGTACTCCTATTTCCATGCTGCAGCATTTCCTTATCTTTTTCCCATATCCTTCCTGTTTCCGCTCTGGTGCGCGCTGCGCACAGCCGTTTACTGGGTTTACAGAGCATTTTCATCCACGTTCACATGCACATTCAGTTACCTTGTGTGCTCTCAGCTAAGCCAAACTATGGATACTTCAACACACCCCTATCCTGCAGCTTTGATAGCAACAGGCAAACTGGGTTAGCAATGCTCCAATGTGCTTACAGCAATGGTGACACACCCCTCTCTTGATGTCATTTTTATCTCAAGGGCTTACCTCGGTGTTATAACACTATGCTGTTTTGTGCATCCTTACACCAGCGGGAAATCTGCAATTCAGTATTACTCCTCTCATTTGCATGGCATTGCCTACTAATTCCTAGCTACCGTGCTTAACACTGTCACTGCCCCTTAGCAACCCTTGCGCCATGACTATGGTGTAGCATGCCTGCCATTGACTATTATGGGGAAATAGTGATATGTGTTTTATTGCAGTTTTATTCGACATTTTAGTATATTCCTTGCCGTCCCCTTTGTGCACTGATGCCCTGCGCTTTAACTTCACATTAGTGTGGGCATAATATTAAATGTTCTTTTTCATATTTTGGGAATGTTGTTTTAGGCCAATGGCTATATATTTAGCCATTGGCATATATTAACAGTATAATATGTGAGTTTGGTCTGCTGTCATGGCTCCGATTTTATGTTTGAAAAATGTAAACCATTTTTTTCGGTTTACATTTCTGCATGCTTACACTATGCCTGCATTGCTTCCTGAATTGCTATATACCTTCATTTGCATGCTACACTGTTGCGCATGGGGTGATTAGCATACATGTGCCGGGAGCTGTGCGGGCGTGGCGTACACAGGTAGTGCACGTGGAAACAGTCATACCTGAATCACTTGGCGGCCATATTTGGTCTTAGATCGCCGACGCTATGCATGTGCCTGGCGCAAGCTTCATGAATCCCGGGGATAGTGAAATCAAACTGGAAAGTTATACCAATTTTGTATATAAGAGGGTTAATAATTTGAAAAATCTGTTACAGCATCATGATATGTGTTATGAACACTGAATTACTAATAAATCAAGAGGTGTGCTTAATTGTGGGACTTGTAAATTTTAAAAATTTATTTCAGCGGGATCACATTTTCGTTTGTCCTACTTGAACCATACTATTCCAGTGAAAGGACATTTTAATTGCTCTTCCTTTTTTGTAGCATATTTGGCAAGTTGTACCTTTAGTAATGTATTTTATGTGGGTTAAAGCATAAGAATGTTGACTAAGACAGTTAATCTGTCCCTAGGTTTGGTTTTTTGCCCCCTATGCATCATTTATGGCTTTGTCCAGATTTCTTGCTCTAAGAGCTTGAGAGAGTTTTATTCTAACACATTTCTATGTGACATCTATGTCAAATATGTCCCTGTTTCTGGTTATTTGTCCTCTTGTTATATTGGCCTCTGTGCAGATGTGTTGCATTAACACATTGACAGCTAGCTGTGAAGTAATGGTGATCATTGTGGCATTCTGCTCAAATTTGCAGACTGTACCTACTCTGCTTTACACATAATGTATATCCACTTTTGCTTAGGTGGTTTCCTGGACAGTAACACTGTTGCCAGCCACAAAACTGGGCTTAGATGGGCCACACATAATTAATATGTATTGCCTGCTACAGCTCGCTGCACACCACCACGCAAACATGTAAACTCCTTGTAGGCTTCACATGGAGACTCCACTGAGTTTATTGAATCCCAGGATATGTTTTTCAGGGGGACAAGCCCTCCTACATCCCCATGTGGGGGGGCTGTATCCATACACTCCCTGCAAACAGTATATGCCGACTATGAGATCACACTACAGTGGCAAAAAGTGTAAATTCTCCAATTCCACTGTACCATGATCTCCATACAAATGCTATGAATTTTCAGAACGTCAAACATATGGTCTCAACTATATGAAATTTGAATTTCCAACACCTTGATAATCTGACATAAACCCATATTTCTTATCTGAATCTTACTAGGCAAAAATTACCCATCAGTCAATGCTTCAGTTGTCTGTTGCTAGACTATATAGATGGAAACATGATTATATAAACTGTGAAATTATTAACATTTAAATTGATTTGCCACCAGCATTCCCATAACTCCATTTCAGTTTCAGTACTGATGCCTCCCCTTCTAGAAATAATGTACCTACCTTCACAACCTGGAGTACAAAATTAAGATTTTTGTCATTTGCTGCATGTTTAAACAAATCTTTATTCACATTCCTTACTTTAATATTGATGTGTTCACCTATTCATTCATGGAATTTAAGTAACATTTTACCATATTCTATAAATTTAAGTATTTTTTATTCATTTTAAGTATGGTTTTACCAATATAAAAGCACAGACATTGTATGCATTGCACTTACTTTTTCTGGGGCTCCTTCTGTGAGTCCCATATCTTATTAGTAAATGCCAGGAATAATTCTATTATTTTGAACATCTACAGTTGCAGTAAATGTCCTCACATATCTCATGATATATTTGGATCTGTGTTACATCTGTCTAGAGGAATGCCTAATGCATCTTTATAAAACATACATATTTTCTTGACTGTCTTTTTCAGGAAAGGATACGGCACTGCTTTGCATGTTTTAAGTTTGAGAAAGATAAACCTGAATCACCAAATATGTTTGTGGATTGTGTTCCTATGGACTTTAAAAATCAGGTAACTTGTCACCTTTTACTATGTTTGAAAATTCTGTGAGGAATATGAATTATTTGCAGTTGTTTACTTGCACTGCTTTTCCTTGCGCAGAAGTGTTCTTTACCACTAATAGAAAAAAATGGTAAATGCCGTTACTAGAAAAACTGCTAAATATACTCTGTATGTAGATTTCTGTGTTTCTTAATAACCTTCTTCTGCAGATTGAGGACACTGTATGATATATATCAGGTGAAAGTGCCTGCCTTTTAGCTATGATCACCCGTTCACAGATGTTCAGCTGGTAAAAATGGAAATGGTTAAGGAAAGAGGAAACTCCTGTTTGTCTAAGGTGCAATTACCTTAGTTTTAGAGTTATGTTTTGATTTAGGGCATGAGTTAGGGTTTAAGGTTATGCAGGATATGAGGTGTTGTATGCTGTTTATGGGTTGTGAAAGGCTTTGTTTCCCACATGAAATACTGTGGAAATTATCTTTAATTCTTTAAAAGGGTGGGAGGTTGGCATAATGGTTAAGGTATTTACCTTACAGACACAAGATGCAGGGTTTGATTCTCGCATTCAACAATAAGCTAGGCTTCAAATGACCCACAAGGGTAGTTAGCCCAGTACTAATCTATGAACCTATGTGCATTGTATTTAATGCAGTTTGATGACTCCATGTTCAGCAGAAATGATTTGAGTATTTGTGCTCATTTAACATATCTTCAGTGACTCTTTTCATAAACATACAGTTGACCTGCTGAAGTGATCTTAACCCTCTTACTGTAAAGCAATATTACCTGACTGACTGCATATATAACAGTTAAATGGCAATGATAGAAAAGTGAGAATCTAATGCTTACAGCTCATAGCAGTGAGATGGATTTGTGTGGAAAAAGGAATATGCCAGTCAGTGTTTTTACATGTCCAACAAAGAATGATACTCAGGTAGCTACCAAGGATAGAGCTACGTATTTTGTCTGCAGAAAATCAAAGGCACCAGCACTATAATTCACATAAAGAAATGCTCAGATTTTTTTTTTATTTGAAAGATGTACTCATCTGGAACCGTTTTCATTCCTTAGAATCAACAAAAATGGTAGTCACATTTTTGTTGTATGTCATTTCCTTGAATGAAACTGAATAAAATGACTTTCATCCACATTACTGCATGAAGGGAGTTGCACTTTTTCACCTGAAATATTTCAGCTTTGGAATTGGTTTTAATGAAATGGAGTACAGGGAAGATTCCTTTGCATTTGGTGAATTTAATTTCACCTCAGAGACTCAGTTGTTTTACCCCCACCTCAGATACCTCAGCTTTATTTTTATTATTTTTTATTCATCCTCTCCAGCACGAGTTTCATTTTATTCCTTACTACACAATCTTTCCTGAGGGGCAAGACCCAAGCCCATTCTTTCCTTGACGAAGACAACAGCTCTTTGGCTTATTTGTTCCCTGCTCAGGGTTAGAGCCTTATCAGTCTGTATATTCTCTTGGGAGGCAAGAACTGGATACCTACAGCACCTGCCTGGTTTGTGACTTCTGCAACTGCTGCTTGTGAGATGTATGTGCAGTCATACATGCCAACTGCCTGCCAGTGCAGCTCACCGCTAAAGCCAGAATCCTACACTCCTGCACGTGCCAACCATACAGCAAGCCAGACCTCCTCATTCTTCCCAGGAGTCAGTCATTCATTCATTCTTGCCACCCTACCTAAATTCTCCAGTACTTTTGATTCTAAGTGAATATGATTTCTTTGAGTCACAGTTAGTATAGTTGGGCTACATGGTTGCGTGTGTTTAACTAAATGCTGTTGGGGACAGTTTTCTTGGAAGAAGAAGTATTCAGTGAGAAACATTTGAGTGAACTGAAACAATCTATAAAATTGACCATTTTAGTACAACACATATACATATGCACAAAAAAAGAAGGTAACACTAGAAAACTGCAGTAGATTTGATAGGAAAGGTTGAGATGAAAGGTTGATAGACTTGGTGTGGCTTGAGGAACACTTCAGAGTATTGCAGCTTAGATTAAGAACAAAGAATTGTGGGAAATTTACATGAGCAACGTAAATTAAAGTACACAGTGACGGGGTGATAGGGTTTGTAAGGTACTTACAACAGATGTAGAAAGTAGAAGAGATAATAATTGTAGATGTTCTTAAACTAGGTAAGCAATGTGACAAGACATAAGGAAATAATGCATCTACTGAAATGCAGAATTTAGAAAACTATATTTCTAAAACTTTTCAAGTCTTATTATTAAGTACAATACCCTGCACCCTAATACAACTGATAGTCTTCTACAAATTATATTTAGTTCAGATGAAGTAGAAGCAAAGATGAATGCATATCTATGTTGTTTGTTCTGTTCAAAGCCATGCACTTGATATTAAACATATGACTTGCAGTTATACCAGAAGCATACTGATATTTCCCCATTTAATTCTTACTGGAGTGCAGTCCATGAACTCATTAACCTACAATTCAATGAATATTGCATTGTTGCATCATTGTAGTTACTATTTTGCAATTTACTCCCGACTTTTCATAGGTTATCCACTTCTGTAACAAAATTAAAAATAAAACATTCAAAGAGAAAATCACGGCACATAGCCTTAAATGAAGTTATATTTTCTTTCCCAGTGTCTTCAGTAATGGAATATATTCAGCCCTTTATAAAATCAACCTTCTTGATATGTTAGATCTCTGAGACTTGTTGTCTGCTGGGTAATTTTATTTTTATTCTCCTTATCCTATTTTTGTATACCTTTGGCAAGGTGACCTTGTCGAAAGCACGTTGTCTAATACAGGCCAAACACTAGAGAGAGAGAAAGAAACAAACACAACATTGATGTGATCTACCATGAGTTATATATTTCAGTATGTCTCTTTTTACCTGTTTACATAATCTCAAGTCTTACTGATAGAATAAATCTATGCTTGCCTTTAAATAGAAGCCCTTCACTACAACCATCTGTTTAGTTATGAGGCACAAATCCCACAGTATTCTTTCCATGTACTGACCAATCCAATCAAATGCTTTCCTAAAATTGTGGAACACCATAACTACTAACCCAAATGCATGGGATGTGCCACTCACATGTCATAGGATACAGAACTTCCTCCAAATAAGTGAACTGGTGTGATTCAAACCCTTTTTCAGCCGTAATTTGGAGCAAAAGAGGAATCAAAATATAATATCTATATCTATCTATATATCTATATCTAAGTATATATATATATATATATATATATATATATATATATATATATATATATAGGTTCATAGGTTCATAGGTTTATACTAGGCTATCTGCCCTAAGGCATTTATAAGCCTAGCCCAAAGTTTTGTGGCTTATGCCACCCCTTATGTTAAAAAATACTGTGCCCATTAGTTTGTTGTGCCTCAGTCCAGCAGTGACACAGAGATGATTCCCAGGGTAAACCTACGATCTCCCATCCACCGGTCAAGATTTCTCTTGAACAGAGCCAGCAAGGTGCTCTGCCTCACATGGACTGGGATTTTATTCCACAGCATAGGGAGTCTCTGGGTGACAAATCTATCCCTCCAGCATGTCCTATTTATATCCGTGCTAAGGTTTAAGTCGCTTGCTCTAGTGGATCTGGTAGATTTGGATTTTTTGAGGTGGAGCATGTCCATTAATTCCGGGTTGGACATGGCCTTGTATGTCAGGCACAGGTCACCTCTGAGCAGGCGGTATGCGACTGAATAGAGCTGGAGTTTCTTCAGTCTGGCAGCATATGACAGATTTTGGAGTCCCTTTATCCTTTTGGTGAGGAACTTTTGGGGTCTCTCCAATTGCTGCAGGTGTCGGGTGAGATACATCCCGAATGGGGCATTGTACTCAATCATTGGTCTGATAAGTGAAGAGTACAGGGGAACAATGACCTCACTTGATCTGGATGTGAATCCCTTCATGATCAGGTGGGCAATGTAGAAGGTCTTTCTAACCACTTTAGCAATGTGAGTGTCAAAAGAAAGGCCACTGTCAACCTGGGTCCCCAGGTCCCTGATAACCTCTTCTGTGCTTAATGGATTGCCACCTATATGGTAGCTTGGGGTTACCTTGTTTTTCCCGAAGGGTATGACTATACATTTTTTGGCATTTAACTTCAGGCCATGGCTCTGGCACCAGTTATCAGTTTCAGTGAGACCCCTCTGAAGGATATCTGTGTGCGATGTACTTTCCACTATGGCGCCCAGTTTGCAGTCATCTGCAAACTTTGTCAGCCATAGTCCTCCTATGTTTGCCTGTACTTCTGAGAAGTAGATGCCGAACAACAGGGGGCCAAGGACTGAGCCCTGTGGGACCCCACTTGTGACCGGCTTGGAATCTGACATGGCGCCAGCAACTCTAACCCTGTGGGTTCTGTCCTTTAGCCAGTTTGCAACCCATCTTGTGACATATGGGTTTACATTTAAGCTGGTAAGTTTCTCTATAATACCCGAGTGGGGTATTGTGTCAAAAGCTTTTGCAAGGTCAAGGTAGGCTGTATGGACTGCCTTTCCTCATCAATGGCCTTGGTGACTGTTTCAAGAAGTCGACCAAGTTCAAAAGGCATGATCTGCCCTTGACAAAGCCAAACTGGGTCGGGTCCAATGTCTGCAAGTCCCCTATGTCTTTGTTTATGAGTTCCATTATGATCCTCTCCATAGCTTTGCAGACCAGGCTTGTTAAGCTTATGGGCGGTAATTTCCAGGGTCCGTAGAGGTACCGCCTTTGTGGAGTGGGACCACAGTTGCCGTACGCCACTGCTTGGGCACGTATCCTGTGGTAAGGCTAAGATTAAACAGCTGCCTTATATGCGGGTTTAGTTCCTCGTTGAGTTCGTGTAGCACACAGCCGGGGACACCATCCGTCCCATTGATGCTGTGTTTTTAGCTTTAGAGAGAGCAGCTTTCACCTGCGCATTAGAGATGTCTGGGAGGCTACACTCTGCTGGGATAGTTATCTCTCCTTTGGGGAGGGGGGTGAAGTTTGCACTGAACCTGTCTGCCAGTATGTTGGCAATGTCTGTGGGTTCAGTGATTTTTGTATCATTTTGGACTAATTCTGCATATCTGGGAGTTTCCACCCAGGTTTCTAACATAGCTGAAGAAGGCCTTATGGTTGTCTTTTGAATCTATTGCAATTTTTCTCTCAAATTTGGCCTTGGATGATTTTATGAGTGCTCGTATTTTTTTACTAATAATGATCAAGGGTGTCTTTTCTTTTATGGATTTTGCTCTATCATGTAACAGCTTTCTCCTCTTATTGTAAAGTTTGTTTATGGCTGGGGTCCACCAGACTGGACGTTTGCCCTTGGTGGAAAGAGTCTTGGTTTTATTAGGGATTGCCTGATCCATGCAGTCCTGGAGGTGTTCGTAGAAGGCATTTGTAAGAGCCTCCGCAGCTTGGGTTGTGGTTTCCACTGGCTCGGGGGCCTTGAAGGATACCACACCAGTCTTGAGTTGTGTGAAGTTTGCTTTAGAGAAGTTCTTCACTGTGGTCTTTTTTGTTTGGGGTGGGGGCGGGATGTGGATTTCCAGTGAGATAAGTTTGTGATCTGATCTCACCAATGAGGGATATACTTCCGGTGTGGAGCATTTTGTCCCCATGTTTGTGATGATGAGATCTAGTATATTTTCTCCTCTTGTATATATATATATATATATATATATATATATATATATATATATATATATATATATGGGCCTGCTTCTAATGAACGAAAACCCACTTATCTGAATCTCTGAAGACTGAGATGACATCGCTGAAACCAGATTTGAACAAACACTCAGATCACCAATAAGGAACTCCAGGTAAGTAACTACTCAACCACCATGAGGAACTTTGCCCTTTCCCCACTGTAGTGCGATGTTGGATTTGCTATATTTAGTTAGGGTGGGCATGGGGGTGCAGCCCCCCACATGGGGGGTGTGGCGGCAAAGTCTCCCGCATGGGTGGGTTTAATTTACTTCAGATTTTATTTTTTTTTTGTGGTGTGGACAAGTGGTTACTTACTTGGAGTTCCTTATTGGTGATCAAGTGTTTGTCAAAGGTGGTTTTAGCGACTTGTCTCCGTTTTCAGAGATTACAGTAATTGAGTTTTCATTCTTTAGAAGTAGACCCATATACATATATCTACTACACACACACACACACAAACACACACACACACACACACACACACACACACACACACACACACACACACACACACACACACACACACACATATATACATGCACACACACAAACACACACATGCACACACATATGTGTGTATGTGTAGATATATATATATATATATATATATATATATATATATATATATATATGGTTACATGTTATAAGATCGAACATTTGAAACATCGAACTGCATATTGTCAATGTTTCAAAACATCAATCTTTTAACATGTCTAAAAGTAAAAGAAAAAAATTAGTTAGAAGACTATAATGCAGTAGGGCAAGCCCCCCTGCACCTCCCATATGGGGGTCTGTGCCCCCCACACCCCCCTACTTAAATATACCAACTCCGAGATCGCGCTACAGCAGGGGAATAGGAAAACTTCCGGTTCCGTGCTATATTCTCAGTGTAGCACGATCTCGGAGTTGGTATATTTAAGTAGGGGGGTGTGGGGGGTGCAGGGGGGCTTGCCCCCCTGCATTACAGTCTTCTAACTAATTTCTTTCTTTTACTTTTAGACATGTTAAAAGATCTCTGTTTTGAAACAACGGCCATATGGTCTCGACCATATGCAGTTCGATGTTTCAAACTATATATATATATATATATATATATATATATATATATATAAATTTTTTTTATTTTACATTTGTTGACCGGGCTATTCTAACTGGATACATGTCCATTTTCAGTAGAGACCTGGGGAGAAAAGCCCCAAGACAAATACAGAAAAATAATGTTTAAGGTTACAATAAAGTTAACATTGAAGAATACTAAAATACATTTTACAACACAATGGTTATATTTACATACACAACAGTTTTGACAAGCCAACTGGTCTGCAAGCTTTTGGAAGGAAGCCAGAGTACCTGGAAATAAACCTACACACATGGTGACTTCAGGCAGAGTTTATTCCAAAGTTTTGGTGGTGAGAGGCAGAGATCTTAACCTCTGAGTTACCCATGTTGTTCATATATGATTTATCTTAGTTTTCTTTAGTTTTAAATATAGGGGAGTTAACACTACCCCTACCACCACTGTACTGATGCCAACTCAGTAGACTTTTGGGACTGTAATTAATTAAATCCTGACTGCCCCCTTTCCCTTATAAATAGATGTAACATTATTCTCCTTCCAGCTTCCATCAACAATTTCCTGATTCAGAAACAGACAAAAGTGATTTGTTAAAGAGCAGTAGACTGTCCTTCTAAGATGGCAACACCATTTCTTGTATTGTTAGGCTGGAATGTTTGTGTATAGAGGGGCAAGCTGGAAGGCTGGCACCATGATCTATATGTAAGACCAGTAAAAAGGGTTCAGAGTGCCATATGCACATAGATGTAACATTCCATTTATTGTTCTGTAGTCACTTTTTCTATAATCATAGGATCATAGAATTTACAAGGCAACTAAGCCATGAGGCCATTAAATCTTTGCCATTACCTACTGAATCTGGTTCTGTTTGTTAAACTGAGCACTAAACAGGTTATGTTTTGTTGGAGAGGCCCCCCTGCACTCTTGTGGTAGGAGAGTGCAGTTAGGACTCATCTGATTGAAGGTTGCTGACACAGGGCTCAGTTTTGAGCTTTTTATTGGTTAAATTGTTTAATTCAGTTTGCTCACTGTTGCTACAGATTTGCACTTGTTTTAACACAGCTCCACAGGGTTAGATGACCAGCCATTGCTCTTCTGTATTCATCTGTTTATACATAGCACACTTCCATGCACAGTCACACACTACTGTGCAGTGGGGGTAACCACTGATGGTTATAGACCCAAAAACTTCAGATGATAAATTTTCCCTTAGTAGCTGCCCATAATTTGGCCAAGAAGTCCTTAGATTGGGCTTAGCTGCTCAGGAGCATCTCAACTGCACTTTTGCCCCTTAAACAATCTCAAACCACCAAATCTACAATAGCCTCATACCATTTAAAACCCCCCACTAGTATAGACCCTTTATAGAGCATCTCTTTAGTATAGACCCCGTTTAGAGCACCCAGTTATATCCCACCCCTCCATTTTCTCTCCCCACTATAAAAACAGGATTTAACCTAGCATTATGGATGATCACTTTCCCTCCATTTATCCTACTAGCCTGATTGAGACAGGTATCCTTAGGCAGTGTAGCAACTGCTTCATGTACACTGATAACCTCTACTCCAAAATCACCCAAGTATAATTTGTGAGAGATGCCTCTACACTAAGAATCTGGAATCCTTGTTCTCTTGTGCATAAAACAATAAAACTGACCTGGTTGTCAATTGACATACTATACCTTCTACACAAAACATGCACTCAACACATAAACCATTATGTGCAGAGGTATTCATCAAAAATCTACCTAAACACCAGAGACCTTTCAAACACAAACATGCTACACCTAATGCAGCACCTACAGCACTAAATACACATAAAAATACAAGCAATGGTGTCTCACCAAATAAGCCCCTAAGGCAAAGCACATCTAAACCACATTTTTTAGTCAGAGTTGACTCCATTGTGAGACACTGATGTCCCATTCACCAGGCTGGACAAGGAGAAGATTACAGTCAGCTGTCTGTCAGGTACCAAGATCCGTCAGATTACACATGCACTCAAGTCTCTCAACAAGTACCGTTATGACTCCGATATAGCTCATGTTAGTGTGTATAACTTGAGATGTACCTCACAGGACTATATGAAGAGAGACATGATTGAGCTCTATGAATGTGTGTCCCAGCCTGGTATGTCCTTAGCCATTAGCAGCATTCTACCCTCACCTAGGATGATACCACAATATAAACAAAAAATGATTGACTTCAACAATTGGCTTAGTTTCTAGAGTCATTCTAAGGGAATCTAGTTCCTGTCAGCCTGGGATGACATGGTTAATAGACCACACTGTTTTGCCAGAGATGGCCTTCACCTGTCACCTCTAGGCTTTCGGTTACTGGTTAAGGCATTTGCCTCCCTCATAGTACCTTTTTTAGGCAATGTTATAAGTACAAAATTTCCAATGTGAAAATATCACTCACAGATAAATTAAAGGTTATGCTGCTAAATGCTAGGAGCTTAAATCAGAAACTGCTCTCTCTGGAAGCACTCCTCTCTCTGGAGGATGTTGACATCTGTGCAGTCACAGAAACGTGGTTCTGGGCCACAGACAGTACCCTGGCCTTGCAAGACTACATTTCTTTCATACTTTCAGACTGCAAAATGAACGTGTGAGAATGAAAGGAGGAGGAGGTTGCTGAAGACTGCAAATTAGGTGCAATCATCAAATTCCAAAATGATGTCAATATACTTCAACAGGGACTTACACAAACCAATGACTGGTGCCAAAGCCATGGACTCAAACACAATGCAAACAAATGCATTATCATCTCCTTTGGCAAAAACAATATCCTTGCAGAGTATCATATAAGTAATACCCTAAGCAACAACCCAATAGTGAGAGACATGGGAACGTAAAGTTGACTGTAGTCTAAACTTTGACCATCATGTGTCTACTATGGTAAGGAAGGCATTCTATGTTGCACACCTCATTAGCAAAGGCATTGCCTCAAGAGTGAAAGAGGTCATAACACTCCTGTACTCGACCCTCATCAGGCCAATAATTGAGTACAGTGCTCCCTTTGGTATGTACCTTACCAGGCACCTGCAGTAACTTGAGAGACCTCAGAGATTTCTAACCAAGAAAATTCAGGTTCTCCAGCACATATCATACATTGACAGGCTGAAGTCACTGTCTTTGTATTCAGTAGCATACCAACTGTCTTTGGTTTCTAATGCTAATCTGAATTCATGAGATGCCTTCATTTTCTGATGTTCTTTTTCTGTTTCTTATCTAGCTGTTTGATGCTCTCCTTAAAATAGGGGTCTTTTACACTTCTATATTGGTTAAAGAGTTTCTTACTTTTATTATTTAGATTATTAATGCTTCTGGACTATCTCTCTGATTTGCTTTTAAACTTCCCCATTTTCTTGGATCTAACTGGGGCTAAATACCAAGAATAAACCACTGACACTAACGTAAAACGTAAAATAGTTTTAATATCCAAGAAAACACAAAGCTTTCAGGTACAAAATACCCTTCCTCAGTGCTGATAGTGCACAGTTCAAATAACATACCTTTTAAGCCACAGAAGTTCATTACATAGCCAATAGAAACAAAATAAAAAACAATTCAAAAATATATTTTGCAAGAGAACTTTAAAATGAAGGCACATTTATGTGTTTCAGTTGTTGCTGTTGTTCTTCTATAGAAAGAAGCAATAGCTTTACACATCCCACAACAGGCACTACTTTAATTTTTAGATGCTATGCTACTTGCAATAGTTGCAATATTAGCTATCGTGCCACAAGTACAAAATGTACAAGTGTTTATGTTGGCAAATCATCTCAATGCCTAAAAGATGGAATCATTTAACATAATTCTGATATTAGGTGAGGAATTATGAGTAATTATCTTGCAAAAGATATAATAGAAAATACTACATATAGTTTCAAGTTTAAGGTTATTGAACTTTTAGTGAAATCGATGAGGAGGGGTGATGTGAATACCAAGTTCGAAAATAAAAAATTTAATTGGATTTACGCTTGTGAACAGATCATCTACCTGATATAAAAAAGGTGTTTCTATCAAGCCTGCACTTAAGGTAAAGCAAGCCACTCTATAAAAAGCATTTTTTCATGGCTATTTGACAGTAATTATACAGTTTTGATATAGATACTTATGTATATATATATATATATATATATATATATATGTTTTTTTTTACATTATATGACTTTAAATTTTTGAATTGTTTTTTGTTTCTATTGGCTGTGTATTGAACTTTTGTGGCTTAAAAGGTGTGCTATTTGAACTGTGCACTATCAGCACTGAGGAAGGGTATTTTGTACCTGAAAGCTGTGTGTTTTCTTGTATATTAAAACTATTTTATGTTTTCTGTTAGTGTCAGTGGTTTATTCTTGGTATGTTGTGCATTCTTACCACTGGGCGTTTTCTCTGACTGTGTTTTTATTTTTGGATCTAAGTGGGACTGCCAGGTTAATACATGTGTCCAGGTGTGAGTAGAACCTGTTCGCATCACTACCGTTATTCTCTAGTTTGAGACTTCGCCATAGAAATGCTGCAGATTTGCATATCTGAAATTCTTGAATTCTGTGATATTTGCTTCTGATTGTTTGGAGATTTTGCTGGAGAAGGTTACTTGTTTGCAGTCTGAAATGACCAGTGATATGGACACCATGGAAATGGTATATATGGATGATATATTTCTTATGACCAAGTCAAGTATATTCTGTCTTCAAGTGGGCTCCTTAACAATCTGTTCCAGTGAGTTCTTGTTTATATAATCTAAGGAGTTTTGTGCATATCCTGCATTGGTTGCATATGTGCCCAGTTTATCAGTGGGTAGTTAAAATCACCTATTGTAACATGATTTCTATGTATATTGAGTTCACCAGGAATATTTAAGAATATTAAATGATTTTCTGGAGACATGGAGGGGACTGTAGCATGCTATGATCTGATAGATGATCCTGTTTGGTGTGATTTGAATCTGTATAATCTCTACTTGTAGGTCTCTAACTATCTGTCTTAGGGTAATATGTTCTCTAACAAATATGGATACACTATCACAGTTTCTACGAGGTCTAAATGAGTGGTAAGCATAAAACCCATGCACTGAGAGGGTGTTGCCTTGGTTCTTAAATCAGGTCTCTGTGACAACACATACATGGATCTGCAAAAGTTCTGTCAGTTTGTTGTTTAGACTTCTAACATTAAGTAGTGCTTTGGCAAAAGATAAAATGGAAACTACTAAATAGAAAATAATCCATCCAGAAATGTCTAGACATATAGGTTGGTCAGACAAACACTGACAATTACTGTAAATAACTTTGCTCACCTGCAAACATATTGGCTAGGAAGAGGAGATGTTTGTTTGTGAATAAGAAATACAGGCTAAGTCATCAGAAAAGAATATCGTATCCTATAGTAAACTAGGGACTACAGTTTTTATAACTTGGGAAAATAAAAATTAAACAGATGTTCATTAGTCTGTCTTGTCTGTTAAACATGAGTTTCTTATCTTACAGGAGAGAAAACTGTGGAGAGAAAGTCGATGTGAGGCAACATTAAGAGGTGAAAAATACTTTCATGGGCAATTTGCCCTTGTGCGTAGCCCATCGTAGACATGCGGGTAATGCACACACTTACGTTTTCCTGTAGAAATGGCATCATTAAAATGTGAAAATGGTGGATTTGCACATATAATCAGAAAACAAATCTTATTGTAGCACCTGTAAATCACTTGACCTGTACATAGTTGCTAGTAGATTCTTCCGGATCATGCCTGAGAAGGAATACTGTTTGTCCAGTGCTACATTACACAGGAATGTAGAAATAAGGACACATAGAGTTTATATCAGATAAAGACAGTGTGACACACCTGGTCTTTTATTTTGAAACATGCTTTACATCTGCCTGATGTATTACTGATTTTTCTAAACCTTTTGTGCTTATTTAATGTATTGTTGATGTCTTGCACTCTTCTGGATGTTACAGTTTCTTCAGGAATGCTGTTCAGTCATCCTTTTCATGAAATAAATATTTTTTATGTCTCCCTCAAGTCTTCCGCTTTGTATCATCAATAATGTTTTCTTGTTTACATTGATCCCTTTTTTGAAACAGTCTACCACTTAGACTCTGGATTTATGTGTACATTGCTGTAGACATGCATATACCATGCATACCATGATACTTACAAAAGTATTTTTTTTCATTAAGATGTACTAAACATTATTTTTTCATGGTTACAGATGTTTGTAAAATGGATTTTTTTCCTAATGGCTTACTGGCTAAATGTGTTTCTTTTTCACTGATTTTTTAAGCCTGCAGTTTTCTGATTTTTGTGGCTGTGGGCTACATTTTGAAAGCCAATGCACGCTTTTAAAATTCCTGGCTATGTCCCTGCTTTTGATGTACTTAAAGATTACTGATGTATCACTCTCTGCCCCCTCTCTTCATGACTGTACACAGACTGTTCTTACAGTCTTACTTTATATGTCCTCTAGTGAATATCATGCACTAGTGTTCCATCCCTCCTCTGTACTATCTCTCTGCTTTGTCCTAGAAAAGGGAGATGGTGAGAATCAGACACAGTAGGATGGGATCTTACCAGATGTCTCTGCAGAGGTATTATAGCTTTGTGTTTAAATTATGGATACCTTGTTATAACTTGCTTGCATACCAGCACTGTTGCATTTGCTGCTTTATCACACAGCTTGTTTAACATCAGGTCACCTAGTATGAAGATTCCCAAGATCCCTTTGTACTATTTGCATTATTTTGCATTTTTGAAATAGATTCAAGTTACTACATTTTTCCTACCTGTTTGTGTACTTTCACTACATCTTCCTCTACTTACATCCAGTTTCATATATTTTCTAAAAGAAGCAAAAAAAAAGCATATTCCTCCTTTCAGAATGTCTATTTGAAAAGGACCAGACCAAGAACTAAAAGTACAGAAAGCAATGGATCTTAATGGGAATCACAGCAGAATTGTCAGAGAATCAAGTAAAACACTGTTAATGCCTTTAACAAAACCTTTCAATAAGTCACAGGAGGAAAGTGAGATTCATGAAGGTTCATGGAGACTAGAAGATGGACTATAACATCAGCTTCATGCATTACAAAAGTATAACACAAGCTAGAAATGATTGATGCGCAGTTTGAACTTCATCATACAAAAAATATTGGACAAAGGCAGCATGGGTTCAAACCAGAAATATTAATCAGGACTAATTTAATAGATTTATTCTAATTACACAAGTGGGGTAAAATGGATTTACAAAAAACTTCTATAAGGGAAAAAGATTATTTATTTATTTATTTATTTACATTTGCTGCCCGGGAGTGTCCGACTGGACGCAGGTCCATTTTCAGCGGAGGCCTGGGGAGAAAAGCTCTGCAGTTAAAATAAACAGGCAGTAGTTACATTGGATTACATAGCGATTAACAATTTAACATAGCAATTGCTTACAATATATTTACAGATGAAGAACATAGTACATCAGTAGACAACTAGAATCTTTATCTGTGAAGTACATAACAGACATTAACAAATGTTACAATAAGAAGTTCCTGCTGTAAAATAAGTACTAGGCTTATGAGCATCTGAGCTTGCTATAATCAAGGTAGTTAGTGGAGTGGAAAGAAAGGTAGTGGTTGGATGGGGTGGGTGATATTAGAGTGGGAGTTGCAAGGGCAGAGCCAGCATGTTTTTAGGTGTGCTTTTAGTAAAGTTTTGAAGTGGGTGCATGATGGTACGGTGGTAATTGTGGGTGGAAGGGAGTTCCATAATTTGGCTATGGTGCAAGAGAATAGTGCTTCACCAGCAGAGTTATTGGCTTTAGTGATCTGCAAGTGATTTTTGTTGCTGGATCTTAGTGGTCTGGTGGTGCGATAGGGTTGGAGTAGATTCTGGAGGGATGGAACATTTAGTGGATGGTTTACTAGTTTGTGGGCGAGTGAGAGTTGATACCACTGAAGGAGGTGAGGGAGTTCAAGCCAGCCCAGTTCAGCAAATGAGAGACAGTGGTGACTACGGTAGGATGCCCCTGTGGCGAATTTGGCGATTTTGTTGTAGCAGGTCTCTAGCTTGTTTAGATCGCATTGCCTTAGGTTGGTATATATTGGAGAGGCATAAAGTAGGGTGGAGATAAGGTGGGAATTTCCTATTGAAATCTTTGCTGCTTTGGTGAAAAGTTGCTTATTTCTGTATAACGCTCCTAGTGTTTTGTGGACTTTTTTTATGGTCATGGATATGTGAATGTCAAATTTTAGTTTATTGTCTATTTCCACTCCTAACAATTTGGTGTGTTCAGCTGGGTATATAGTGGTGTTGTCTTTTGCTGTGATGTTAAAGTGAGAGTTGTTTTGAGTATGTTTGGTGGGTTGGAAGATGAGTAGTTTAGTTTTGTTTGGTTGAGTATTAATTGGGCATCAGATAACCAAGTTTCAACAGGCTTCCTGTGTGACTTTTTGCAGTTTGGGTAGGGACTGGGCTGAGCAGATGATGGATGAGTCATCTGCATATTGTATGCGTGTGCTATGTTTGGTGGCAGAGGCTAGATTATTGGTAAAATAATTAAAATTAAAATGATTAAAAGATCATCCAGGAAATCTTTTGACTTCATCACACCAGGAATCACAGCCATATCCATATAACACCATTCAAATCTGACATCTACCCTCAAACTATCATTTTTATATCCTCATCTGGTTAGTTTAGTTATGTTATTAGTTATTTGCATTTGTTAACTGGTGGAAGAACACTGATTATCACAGACTTTTTTTCTGCCTCAACACAGGAGCACTGCCTGGCAAATGACTTGCTTAGTGTCACACAGTAAGTAATTAAAGGCTGAGGGAACTAAAGCATGGACTACAGGAAGCAACTTATTGCCTTAATTGTCACTGTTAGATAATGGGCCAGATTCACAAATGGCCGAATTCCATGCAGGAACAGTATAGCCATTCCTGCATGCAATATAGTCACCGTGTGATCCAGGATAGGGCCGTTTTCATGTGCACGAGCAACCCTATACTGTTCCTGCATGGAATTCTGTTCAGTATGCAAATCACCTCATTTGCTGGTGAAAACCATGCAAATGAGGTGATTTTGTAATCTAGCTAGCTGAATGGATTCCGTATACGAACAGTGTCAGTGCAAATATGCATTCGGCTAGTAGCCGAATACATTTTTGTATCTGACAAAATGGAGGCATGACAGCTTGTGAAAAACATGTATTATGTTGAACAGACAAGCCAATGGCCAAATATAAGGCCAATGGCATTAAAAGCAACTTAATTTTTAAAAAAATAAAGTTTAACTTTTTTTGGCTGATCTCGGCCTTTTAAGCTAAGGACAGCGGCTTGCAAACACGGGGGTGCCGAAAATTAAAAAAAAAATAAAAAAGAAAAACTGCCATTTAACAGAAATCTGCATTTTGCCATTATAGTCAATGGCAGGCAGAATGTAAATAAGACAAGTGAGCACTCTTTGCCTAGGGGAAAGGATGTGTTTGGGAATTGTAACTATGGACCTGCACACTGGGGTATGCAAATGAAGGGACCTATACTGAATCACAGATTTCTACCTAGTGGCATCCTGGACCTAACCGTGCAGGCGGAGGAATAGGAAACCATGTAGGCAGGACAAGAGGATGACTTCAGTAGGGGGTGTGTCATGCTTGCTGTAAACTTATTGGAGCCCTGTGGCCGGTGTTTGCTCTTAGCTAAGCAGAGCTAAAGAAGGGGGGGTGTCTCACATTGTTGAGCACTGTTTTCCCTGCTTTAACAGGTGTGCGTGTCACGCACCAGGTTTTAAACAACAACAACAACAAAAAATAAATAGGAAATAGCAGCTCTGTTCACATGTGAGCACTGGGTATGCGCGACGCACCTCTGGGCTTAAACGGGAAGGCAATGGGAAGGGAAAACAGCAGTAGGAAGGCAATCAAGGAGAACTAGCATAGCTGGCAGGTGAAATGTATCAGAATTAGCCAATTACACAGGCAGCAGCCCAGCCCAGCACACTATTATAAACTATATAAACACCTTTCACTCTAGTTTTTCCCACAAAGTGTACACCACTGGTGTACACAGATGGGGAAATTTTACCTGACAAAACTAACAAAATGTTAGGGGCTGCTGTCGCTCTCATACATCAATAATTGCAAGAGGCTGAGGGTGGTGAGGATGTGAATTCTGATGACTATCCCACAGTGAGGAGGAGAAGAAGAGTGTACAGACCCAGGGTAACCTACCAGGGGCTACATGAGCTGGAGATAGTGGAGTGCTATAGGCTGGACAGGGACATTCTACAGCAAATTGTTGAGCTGTGCCGGCCCCACCTCACACACAGAACCAACAGAGGGGAATCCATCCCAGTGGATACCAAGGTATGTGTAGGCTTAAGAATACTAGCCACAGGTACCTTCCAAAAGGCAATTGGGGATATCATGGAGATCTCACAGGCATCAGCATCCAGGGTACTTCACCAGTTCCAGGATGCCATGTCAGCACAAGCCGGTGAGCACATATATTTCCTCAACACCATGAGGCATTGACCATCAATATGTGTCTCTTCCACCAAATAGCAGAATACCCTGAGGTAGTGGGTGCTATAGACTGCATGCACATACACATCAAAGCACCACCTGGTGAGCAGGGTAGGGTCTACATAAACTGCAAGGGCTTCCCCTCCATCAACTGTCAGGTCATGTGTGATGCCCAGGACATTATCTTGAATGTGTATGCTGGCAGCCCTGGAAGCTATCACAACTCCCACATCTGGCATATAACACAACTGTGCCAGTCATTTGCCAGTGGGGACATCCCATATGGCTACCTAGTGTGGGATGCTGGCTATGCACTAGAGCCATGGCTGATGACACTCCTCAGAAATGCACACACACCTGAACAAGAACTCCATAATGAGGCATATGCACAAACCAGAATCATAATAGAACGTGTGTTTGGGATGCTCAAGTCACGGTTCCACTGCTTGGACATATCCGATGGAGCCTTGCAGTGCTCTCCAGCTAAATGTACACAAATGTTCATAGTATGTGCCATGCTACACAATGTGATCCTGCATAAACAGCTGGAGCAGGAACAGCATGGGGCAAGGCCACACAGCCCCCCACCATTGCCAAGGCCATCACAGGCACAGAGGGACTCAGAGGAGGAACTACCTGAGCCTGCCCATGTAGGCAGAAGGATACGTGCCCAGTATGCCCAGGCCTTGGCAAAGAGACAATGCATAGCACATACACTGACATGGTAGGGACCCAGGGAATTACATCTCTCTCTGACTTGCACATACAGTAAAAGAGTTGCCAAACATGACACTACCTGTGCTTTACCATGTATAGGGAGTGTACTATGTGCATCTGACATAGTCATCCCTCCAGCACCATCCTCAAAACTGGCCCAGCCACAAGCTAAGTCACTTTTCCTATCAGTTACTGAATGGAGTAATATGTTCTGATAGTTGTATCTATGGTATGAATGCGAACATGCAAGGGACTTGGGTGGCTGAATGGGATGGTTGCAGATAGTGGACACCTATATGGGCAGCATGAAATCCACAACACATACTGGTGTCAACATACAAGGTAGCACTAGACAAGGTGACAAATTCCACTGCAGTACATGTGGTGGCCCAAATGTGCGTCCATAAGACACATACATGTCAGTGAGGCTCACATACCCACCACCAGCCTCAGCCAGCAGGATAGGTGTAGATGACCATAAAGAAAGGTTGGGCTAAGATCTGCAATTGATGGCAATGGTGAACAGCCCCCCTCCAGACCTACTCAGACAGACTGCAACAGGTCTGGCAGTTGTATGTAAGTTCTGAAGAGTAAGAAGTCTGAAACTGAAATGTAGGCCAATAAAACCTAATAACTGTAGTCTACTGATATGCCTCCAGTCTGCATGATAGGTCAGAATACAAAAGGAAATGGAAGTCAACAGAGTACCTGAAATACCAGTATAGTCATAGCAAATGTTTAAAGTCATCAGGTGCACCCCCCCCCAATCCTATGTAGAAATTCAGTAACATGTAAGTGTGAGGAGTAATATCAGTGGAGCACAGATTATCCGAGCTGGCCCAAACTATGATAGATCATTGCATGTGTACAATATGCAGGGGTCTGTGTGTTAGGTTGTTGTGTGTTCAATATTGTCTGGAAGTGGTCAGCATGTAGGCATGGAGGGTTGTGTCTCGGTGGACTCTGGACAGTACTGTGGTTGACAGGGCCATGTTCCGACAACTGCAGTGCCAACAACAACGCTTCTCAGCAATACCCATGTCAGCATCATCCATACTGACTGTCCAGATGTCAATATCTGTCACTGTCTGAAAGATGGATATGCCATGAATGTGGGCCTTTATGTACACACAGTACACAGGTCAAAGTACCCTAGACAGAGTGCATAAAATGTAACTGTCAACTGCACACAACTTTGGAATTGTATAGACAGGTTAACAGCACATTAGTTGTCCGTGTAGTATGGAGTACTGATGTAGTCTGGACAATCACTGGGAAACCACAAAAGGCAGAGTTATGAAGTAACGAGAGACTGTCTATGTCCCCAAACAAGGCAGCATAAGGGGAATGACTCAGGTATATCTATGAGTCAGCTGCAAGTATCTTCCATATCACACATGCACTCAGCTCACCCCACCAAATGGCCTACAGTCTTCTATCAAAGGCCTGTGCCTCATCTGTAATGCCAATGTATGGTATCTCATGAGGTCCCAACTAACAACCTAACACAGTCAGCAGAACACAAATGCAATGCCATGTTGACAAATCCCAGTAGCATGCCCCCCATGTCCTACTGCATGAACTGTGGACCAATACATAAATACCACTGGGATGAAGGGCCAACTATAGGGATATTTCTCAGATATCACTCGTATAATGTTAGGAAGAGGATAGAATAACAGAGTGGTGGAGGTGTAGACGCATCAATGTCATGGAGTGTGTGAAGTCTGAAACTCTGATGTGTGCCCATACTACTCCTGCCTGCAAACCCAGTAATGGTCGCTGCAAACCTGCTCATAAACCACAATGTGAAGGGGAACTGACCAGATATATGAGGCCTGCCTCTGAGTAACCTGGGTGAATCTGTACAGCTGAGAGGTATGGCCACAGCAGAATATGGCCATTCTGTTAAGTTGATATATGTACCAGAAGGGGATCCTCAGCCACCATAGTACCAAGGTGCTGGACCATTTACACAGACCCATCAGCAAGTGTCTGTAGCTACCCCTCCAGAATGGCAGAAGTGTGCAAGAATGTGTAGGCTGTGGACCACAATACTGGACTCAGCTTCATTCATCTTGTATTTCCCAGTAAAGAACTGTGAGCAAATAATTATATCTGTCAGTAGTTGATGACATAATACATCACAGTCTAAAACAGTACGTATGTCTGAATATCTCTACTAACACCAACCATGTAACAGATGCAGCACAGACAGCAGTAGTTACAGTATCCCCCTATCTGTCGCCCATTGTGACTCCATATTGTCAACGTATCTACAGATATCCTGCAGAAACAGGTTGCTAGCTGTAGGTGTAGAACACCAAACCCTGGACTGGAGTACAACTCTACCTGGAATGGATTCACACACTCAAAACAGAAGGTCATACTGGGCATGCTCCTACGCTTAAGCAAAATGAAGCCCATGTCTGACAACATAGTGGACTGTACATATCTGTCATTTGCAGATGTCTGAGCACACACACACCGGACTGTACACCATTTATGTTTCACACACACATTGGATAGGAATACTCACACATATCCAAGGCCGACACACTATAATATGTCAACCATACACACACACAGATGTGGGAAAGAGAGAGACAAACAGTGACAGAGAAAACTCCATTATGAGGCCTGTCCCACCCACTTCACATCCAATTGTCTGATATCACATGATGTGCTGATGTCACTCACTGTAGACATTGCTTTTGGTAGCCCTCAGTCCTATAGTGTCTGTGGTGCTTGTGATAACTGTGTAACAAGATAGTACAAATCAGTATTCATGTAGTATTTGTATACTCAGTCTTGTGAAATGTAAAGTTGTGTGTGTGTGTGTGTGTGTGTGTGTGTGTGTGTGTGTTTCCAGGGAATTGATTTATGGCCCATTCATACACACTGCACTTCCCATTGCCCATGTTAGCACTCCTGCTGTCAGTCACCTTTAAATAAACCATAGGCCAAATCTCAGCCCTATAAGCTCCATGGCACCTGTGATAACTGTGTACTATTGTAGTGTAGCAAACTAGTTAGGTAGGAGTTCTAATCTCAGGCATGACAACTGTGATTGTGTGTAGATGAATAATTCTGAGGCCATTCACACTCACTTCACATCCCATTGTCCTACTTTAGCACACCTGCTGATGTCAGTCATATTGAAAAAAAAACATTTGGCCACATATCAGCTGTCTAAGCTCTGTGGCACTTGCGATAGCTGTGTAATACTGTATTGTAGCAAATGAGTTAGGTAGGCTTTCTAATCTCAGACATGACATCTGTGAAAATATGTATAAGTGTGTGTGTGTGTTTGTTGACACCTGATTTTGTGGTCATTTACACTTACTACACTTCCCTTACCCCTCCTTTAGCACTGCAGCAGATGCCACTCAACTTCAAAGATACCTTTGGACAGCTCTTCAGCATATAAACTCTGTGGTGCTTGCGATAACTGTGTAATACCATAGTTTAGCACACTAGTTAGGTAGGAGTCCTAATCCTAGTCCTGGCAACTGTGAAAATGTGTGAGTGTGTGTGTGTCTTTGTTGACACCTGATTTTGTGGTCATTCAAACTTACTCCACTTCCCTTACCCCACCTTTAGCACTGCAGCTGATGTCACTCACCTCCAAAGATACCTTTGGACACTTTTCCAACATCTAAGCTCTATGGTTCTTGCAATAACTGCATAATACCACAGTGTAGCAAACTAGTTAGGCAGGACCTCTAATCCCGGTCTTGGTAATGTGTGTGTTTGTGTGTAAGAGTGTGTGTGTCTTTGTTGACACCTGATTTTGTGGTCATTCACACTTACTACTCTTTCCTTACCCCTCCTTTAGCACTGCAGCTAATGTCATTCACCTTCAAAGATACCTTTCAGCAACTTTTTAACATCTAAGCTCTGTGGCACTTGCAATAACTGCGTAATACCATAGTGTAGCAAACTAGTTAAATAGGAGATTTGATCCTGGCAACTGTGATAATGTGTGTGAGAGTGTGTATGTTTTTGTTGACACCTGATTTTGTGGTCATTCACACTTACTACACTTCCCTTTCCCCTCCTTTAGCACTGCAGCTGATGTCTCTCACCTTCAAAGATACCTTTGGACAGCTGTCCAACATATCAGCTCTGTGGCACTAGTGATAACTGTGTAACACTGTAGTACCAATACATAGCTAGGTATGGGTCTGGAACACAGTACTGGCAAGTGTGTGAGTGTGTGTGTGTGTGTGTGTGTGTGTGTGTGTGTGTGTGTGTGTGTGTGTGTGTGTGTGTGTGATCAGTATCCTGGGTGGGTCTTGGTGTGATTGTGTGAATAACAATATCCATTGCAGGATGGGTTTTGCTACATTGTCATATTGAGGACCCATATGCCCCAATGTCATATTAAAAGGCCAACAGTTGTCAAACACCATAGAGGTTGTTGTAGGCAATCCACAGCCATAAATGTATATATATATATATATATATATATATATATATATATATATATATATAGGCAACCATTATAATACCCAGAGACCTCTCTCCACCCACGGATCATACACAAAGATGCTTGGCTCTTTCTCTCTCTCTCTCTCTCTCACCCCCTCTCTGGTAGATGTGGAAAAATGCATCTGTTTTGCATAGGCAGCAGTTTGACTTTGGTAGGTAATTCTCATGATCATCTGATGACCTGTGCGTGAGTTGGAGTCCTCCATTTACTAACTGCATGTGGAACAGCTGTGGTATCATTCCTATAGCCAATTCCATGGAAACATACTCCTATAAGTAAGCACTGCAAGTGGGTGTTGACCCTTCACCTTCACTGTGAGCAGGACTTTGTGTGGGTGTGTGACAAACAGCATCACAGAGGGTAGTTGGAAATGCCTGTTACAACAAACACTGTGGAGACAGGCCAACAAACTGGAGGAGGATGTTCCAGACATGGGGACAGAATGTAAGTGCTGTTCTACATTTGAAGCAATGCTGGTTTAACAGGGTTTGTGTGGATATGGCTGTTCTGCATGATTTAAAGTCTGGCATGACACTGTTATGTGGTTGATAAAACTCTCACCTGTAGGGCTATCTGCAGACTGGCCAGAGTTTGGAGTCTTAGATTTGGTGTGTTACTCACACATTTTCTGTCTTTATAAATGCAGTAGCATATTCTGATGATTGTAGTCAGTAAATGGTAAAATCCATGTGTGTTACTGACTTCTTATCCCTCAGAAGAGATATGTCACAACAAACCCTGTTACACTAGCAATGTTCTCAATTTATACCTGCAATATGTCAATATTGGTCCTGTGTTTGTGCCTCAGTCTCCCAAGTTTGTCACCCTTTGTTCATATGTCATGCAGTAAGAGGTGGATATGTACAGTATACCATTATTTACTGACATAATTCCTGATATCAAGCCAGTGATATATCAGACTGCCAGACATGTAATGTATAGGTGGCCTAATAGTTGAGGACAAAACCTGGACATGCTGTTGTAGTCTGTACAGTTGTGTGGTCTGTGTACTTATGGTGATTTTTGACAGAGTGTCTATATTATGTAGCCATGTATTGTGATTATGTTACTTGACCTGTGTACAGACGTGGGTAGATGTCAGTGTTCTTGGTCCTGTTCTATCTGATGTTGCATGCTGCTCCAGCTTCTGATACCCTATTTGCCCATATTTCTGTAGAGCCAGACTGAAACATGTCCCATACCACAGTCAGTCATCAGACTACACTGTGAATTGGGTCAGTATATGTAGGGTTAGTATGTGAGTGGCAAACGTGATGATGACTTTTGTTCACACAGGCCATAGACTGTACTTTTACTTAGGCTTACCATTATGTGACTGAGTTTAGATTGGTTGTGGGTATGCACTTTCACCCTGGTCTCTGTTACTCCATGCTGTTACACATCTGCAGTCCCTGTTATATTTGCAATTGCATGTGTATTCCCCCATAGGTTAATTGGGTTAGTGTTGTGGCAGTCTGCCTGCAGTGTAGACAGTGCTTGCTGACATGCCTAGCAGCTCAGTGTATTTACCCTAGTGTGATGTTATGTCCAGTTACTTGTCAGATGTACTGGTGCCTGGCCACCATACATGTTGTATATTTCTGACAAAGCAGTGGGCTGCTGTGAAGATGTGTGTCGCTAACTAGTGGGAAGTATGTGGCTCGAGACCTCTGCTCCTCCAGTTAATATGTTTTAGGACAGACAGGAGGGTGTGAATGCATCAACTGTGTGAGCTTATCTAGTCCAGTATTTGTGATATATCCTCATTTTCATGGCTTTAAACATCCCCTTTGTCAGGCTTGTTCCACATTTCTTACACTAAGGAGTTCTGTGTATATCTCCTAACTGACCAGATTGTTTCAGACTGTCCATGTTTATTGCTCATATTTCTTTTGTATTCTACAGGATCATTACTGTGATTTGTAAGGTACTTCACTATGATGATTTTATGATGTCTGTCAGTAACTGATGGCGTACATGTCAGTTTCAGAAGAACCTTCTTTCACATGTATGTTGACACAAACCTTGTCACTGTAGCAACATTCTACACTTATAACTGCAATAATGTTCTCTTGCACTAAAAGGTTGAGAGTTATGGTGCTGAGGTATGACTCCACTACATGTCATGGGTATATGTTATACACACACACACACACACACACACACACACACACACACACAAATATATATAAGTATATATATATATATATATATATATATATATATATGTATATATATAGAGAGAGAGAGAGAGAGAGATAAATACACACACACACACACACACACATATATATATATATATATAAATGTGTGTATGAATATGTATGTATATATCTACATATGTATAAAAATATAGCTATATCCTTTTATTTGTAAACATGAGTGTTGTATATACCTTCTCAGATGTATCCCACAATATTTACCTGATATGTGCATATTTACATATAAGAACATGACTGATTCAACACTATTTTCACTTACAAGTACTAAACAATTTTAGTAGTCAAACAGTTGTTCACTACTATTCAGTATGTGTAGTGAATGATATATTTGAAAAAGCAAAAAACATTTTCACACTGCAGATGGCTTAGTGGTTAACTGCTGTGACTATAGTGTACAGAGTCCTGGGTTCAAGACCAACAAGAGCTGTTTAATTTGTTGCTAGGCAGAACAAAGACTGTTGGATACAGAGTGGTTAAGGCAGTTTTGACCAGCATTGAGCGTGTTTGCGGGTTTGCATGATGATAAGTGGTGCTAACATATGGCTAAACGAATTTGCGCTTACACCATGTGGGCTTTGCTTACCAGCACGCAAATCTATTTAGCATTTACATTTAAACAATGCTTACACCTGCTAAGCATAGCTCAGCCCTGGTAACCAGCAATCTCATTCCAGTCTGATAAAATAGCAGGGTAATGACATCTTTAATAAGTGTATTTAATTCCATGTACATAAAATGCTTCTATGTGCTGTCATTACAGTAGCAAGGGGTGTGCGTATACTGTATGGGACACTTGAGTATACATGGGTAGTACCACAATTTTTTTCTCTTTGTATGTGTTTCATACTTGAGTAGTATACAAGGTTATATCATTACATTACTTTTAATAGTGTTTTTCGAGTAAGAGTAAATTGCAGATTGTAGTACTGGAACCATACACCCCTGCATGCAAAGCTGGACTCTGAGTACTGACTATCGTGTTCTTGGTGTTTGACTTGTATGTTTTTATGCATCTCCTATTGGATATTGATCTGATATGTTGATATTAACTACTATGATTTTAGGACATGTCATTAAGGGTTGCTGTCATGTAGTAATGGCATACCTATCAGTTTCAGATGTCTATCTGTCAAAACATTTATCCTAATGCATAACGTGTTTGCTAGCTACTTTCTGTCTGTCCTCTGTACAGATGTGCAGATGTCAGGTATTCAACTTGGCTGCTTACAGGCAATCTCTGAGTGAGTGACACTTACATGTTTTCCCAGCTGTCTTATGAATGCCACAGCTAGGAAACTCCACTCTGTATGCACCACATGCCATGGATACCTTGACCAGACTACCACAATCAACAGAACATGTTTGGGTACAGGTCCCTAACCCAGATACTGGCCATGGTATGCAATATATGTTGCATACATATCAATTGGAGCACCTTACTGGTCCTCTTCAAGAGAAAAATAGCTGAGTGGATGTTGAATTTAACTGTCACCCTGGGGATCACTCAAGTTGCAACAGTTGATAGATGGCCTGCTAACAAATGCCAGGTGGCATGATACCAGTGTACTCACAATGCCCTACTCTTCTCACCTCTCCATGGACATTAGCCTGGTACACACCTAAGAACACCTGTACCTATGACCTCAGTACTGACAAATGTGCCTGTGTGCATTACTGAGTATAACAGTGTCTGTGACATGTTATATCTGTGACCTGCTGTATCATCCTGTAAACTAATTGTATATCTGAACCTGTTGTAAAGAAATGATTTTCTGTGTATTTGTTGTAAAGAATATATGTTTTGATTATTTGTTTAATAAATGTGTAGTTGGAGGTTTTCTCCCCAGGCCTCCATTGAAAATGGGCTCACTACGGCCCAGTGGAAACTCCTGGTAAACAAATGTAAAATAAAATAAAATAAACAGTGTCTGTGTGTTTGTAAACTTGTATTTAAAAATACTCTGAGTGTCTTCTCACCCACTACACCCACATTGCTATACTTAGAATTGGCTGCTGCTGTAATTTACATTAAATGTACCTTATGACACTAGCTTGCAGTACCAGCATAACACTGTTCTACAAATGGGTAGATAGGCGTGGGTTACCCTCTGAGTCCTTGCAAATGTGAGTATGTGTGTGTGTGTGTGTGTGTGTGTGTGTGTGTGTGTGTGTGTGTATGTGTGTGCAATTGTGTCTGAGTGTGCATATTTGTAGGAGACAGCATTCTGAGGCCACATTCTCCAAATACACTAAACCTTGCCATACATTATAAGGGATAGTGATGTTGATGACATTAGGAGAGCCATGACAAAACCCTCAGCCTGCTATCCCTGTGGCATGTGCAATAAATGCATATCCCTGTAGTAGCAATAATTAGATAGACAAGGGTCTGTATTGCAGTCCTGGTCAATGTGTGATTGTGTGTATGTCATAGCATTATCATGGGTTTCAGTGAGTACAATTTCCCATTTGGGGTGGGGGTGCTAGGTATACTGTCTTTACACCATGGTACCCCCAGTACATGTCCCAAGGTCCACTGTATGAGGGACACTGTTATCATCAACCATACAGGTAATTGATGGCACTATCCAGCCCAATGATGCATGTACTGTGTGCAAAAACTCTGTAACAGTGTGGACTCACTGACAAGATAGTTAGCACTGCTAAACCTAGGTCTGTCAAATGTGTCTATGACTGTAGGTGTTTGTCAATGTGTATATGACAGTATGTTTTGTCCATTAACACCCAGTACATACCCCATTACCATACTGTACAAGGCCTGGTGATGCTGTTCACTTTACATGCAGCTCAGGACACACCTCACCCTACAAGCTCTGTGGTGTGTGGAATTAAGGCCAAACACATTAGTAGCAATAAGTAACTAGGTAGGGGGTCTACTCTCAGTATTGCCAAGTATGTGTGTGTATATGTGAAGGGATCTACTTCAGTTTGCAGAAAATATGTTTCCCAGGGGGTCATTTGTCTGAGAACTTACTGGCAAAAGGTAACATTTCAAAGCAATCATCTTGTGGAAATTCGTGCCATCAAAACTAGTAGTGGATGTGTAAATGCCCTCTCCCACTGTACAGCTGTACAGCGATACTGGAGTTGGTGTATATATAGGTGGGTGTGTTTGTTGTGGGCACAGCCATCCACATTGGGGTTATTGTTGTGTGTATCCCCCCGCTTAGTGTGCTGTTATACTGTACAGCTTATGTTAAGAGGTTAAGGAGTTGTTAATCATACTATGCGTGATTCTACGTCACCCACACCCTCTAAAGTGGGGGGCTGTGCCACCCACACCAGCACACCTATATTTACCAACTCCAGGTTTGCAGTACATTGGGGAAGAGGACATATACCTTGTCAATACCATTTTCAATTACATTATACTAGCGGACTGATTATTTACTGATATGATGTTTTGGCAATTTGGTCTTGGTGGAATTGCATAGGCCAAAATGAGTTCTCTGAAAAATGAAGTGCATCCATGTGAACAGTATTCTCTGTGTATTGCATCAACACAAAAGCCTCTGTGTGTGTGTGTTGTTCACAAACATTTCGAGTGTGCCACCCACTACACTTACTATTGTCCTCTGTAGAAGTGCTGCTTACATCAGCCACCATGCGCTCACCTGTATGCACCCCTCAGACCTATTAGCCATGTGGCACAGGCAGTAACTGTTATACAGACCTGTTACTTGTGTTCAGCTGTACCCAGGATATGACACAGTCAATGTGTCACCACAGTGCTACACTCCGTTTAGGAAAGGACAGCAGACCAACATCCTGCTGACACATAGACTCCTAAAACACAAGCAGTATACATTACATAGATCACAATCAGTCAGTGTTAATAACAGCTATAATGCATCATGGCTGGACAGCTACACACCCTGATGTATAAGCATTAATCATTCCAGCTGAAAACACATTAAACAGCATTACATTGCTAAACCTTAGTACATTCACCATGTGCATCAGAACCATATTTACATGTCCCTGCATCAATGGTATGGATGACAGGGATGTGGCACAGGTATCATCATATACAAAGGGTGTGGTGTGGGTTTGCCAGAGGCCTAGGCTGAGCCATTTGGTTGACATCATGTGTGTAGGTTAGGGGGTTCTTTATTAAATGGCCTGTGCAGACGTGGTGTGTGTAGGTATGGAGGTGCCCTAGCTGTGTTGATGATGTGTGTGTATGTATGCACACAGTTCTGCCATGTGGCTGCCCTATACAAGTGTATGTTGGAGAGCTGCGGACTGTACATGGCAGCATGTACAGCTCACTGTGTCTGGTCATGGACACAGGAACTGCACCTTCCAGGGGTTGTGCGGGTGCAACCAGGCAGAAGGGAAGATATGGTACTCTCCCCTGACGTTGACAATTGTCTGCTGGATCTGCGTCCCTGTTGGGACCATCCAGGACTACATGCATGTGGCCTGCTGCGTTGTGGTGTGGACAGCACCCCCCATGCAGTGCCAGTGCTGGTACGGCCAATACAGGAGCAGCCGTGAGATGTTGCATGTTCACTTAGACCTCTACCTGTTGGTGTTGCTGACCTACGTCCATGTTGCTGACACCCTACTTCCAGCACATGCTCTCCCACAGACATCACATGGTCAAAGATTTCCACTGTCTCACCCAACCATCTATCCATGACCTCTGCAAAATAATGGTGGGCATCTGCAAGATCACAGATGTAGTCACGTACAGCAGGAAGAATAGCTCTCTGCAGCCTCAGACTATCTCTGGTGTAATGTTCCATACATGCCTGTGCCTTCTTGATGGCCCAAAACATGTGTTTGGTGACACCTGCTGTGGCACTTCTGCCAGGAGCCTGAGGGCCAGCAGCCCTCCTACAAGCACCCCTGTACATCTGCCTGTGAGGGACCTTGCCAGTCATCTGGCTATGGCTGCTGTGTACAGACACACTTGCCATAGTCACCACACTTTCCTGTCCCATGCCACCACCCGCCAACTGTCCCTCATGTATGGCCACTGGTGATGGGGTATGTATGAGTATTGTGACTGTGTACAGGGATGTGGTGGATAAAAGTGTGATGGCAACCAATGGCACAGATTCAGCCCCTGACAACCCTGCCTGTGCCTCACAATGCCTATCATTATTGTCAGAGTCTGTATGGACAATAACATCAGCTTGCCTGCAAGAGGGACCCTGACCCACCTCACCACCTGTGAGGGGCAGACAAGAAATGTAAATTAAGACATGTATGTTATGATTTACTTCTAAACACACACACACACACACACACACACACACACACACACACACACACACACACACACACACACACACACACACACACACACACACACACACACACACACACGCACACACTCACAGTGATGCATGAGTTGTGTTAGTAGGTGATGCCTCTTCCCCTGGAACACACTGCACCCATGTACACAGTATTGCTGTGCACCTGTACAGCATACTGGCATGTACTGTGCACCATACCTCACAAGTGTACAGACCACTGCTGAATGTGTATATGTGTGACAGTTATGTTTGCTCTGTTGCTCACAGCCCCTATGTGTTTGTCTGACACATACCTGGGATGATATGAGAGCTGATGTCAATAATTAATGCCTGACTTTTCATTTGCAGCTCTCATCATCAGCAGTGCATGTATGTGCAATAAACTTTGGTTACACTGACAACCTTCAAAGCTTAACGTGGATATGAGGAGTGTACACACCCTTGTTGACATACCAGCCTCTTCTATGATATGCAATGGGACCACAATACTGCATTTGTTAACATTACACACACCTGATATGTGACATATAACCTGTGTAATTCAATGCAGTATCAAACAAATGTGTTAGTCGTGCAGATGCTGAATGAGATGCATACAATATGTGGGTTGCATAAGTGTGCACACCCTTAACACGATGGTTTGTTGAAGCACCTGTTAAGTGAACTACAGCAGTCACTATTTCTGAAAGGGGTATACTAGCATGGCCCATCGTCACTTGCCATTATTTAGTCAGTCTGCCCTACAAAGGTCCCCCAACTCTGCCAGATTGCAAGGTCAGCTCATGTGCACAGTCCTTGGAGGTCACACAGTGGCTTTACTATTGCTTTAGAGTCTGGGCTATGTCTGGCACAATTCATAACCTTGATGGTGTTCAGATATAACCATTCTTAGTGAGCTTTGGATGTATGCATCAGTTTACTGTTGTGTTTCAAGCTGACACCCCTCCCCATCCTCGGCCGTATTACAGATGCCTGACAACTATGAGCCACACATGAGTGTTATTTTGCAGTTTTCCAGAATCCACTATGGGCCACACATGAGTGCTATTTTGCAGTGTTCCAAAATCCAAACACCATGTCTACCGGCCTAGCTCCAGCTAAGGAACAGCAACCCTAAACACTGGCACCAGCAAGCTAAAAATTGTGGATGGTGGCGCTGAGGTGGAGTGAGGTGTTGTTTATGCACCATAGGTTCATAGGTAGGTACTAGGCTATCGGCCCAAGGGCCTAAGTAAGCCTAGCCAACAAGGTTCCCTGGCTTACACCACCCAAGAAAGTTAATTTCCTGTACCCTTGTTGAGCAGAGCCACAGAAGTGATCCCCTGGGTGTATTTCATATTTCCCATCCACTCATCAAGATTTTTCTTGAAGAGAGCTAATGAGGAACTTTGCTTGACAAAGATGGGTAGCTTGTTCCAGTGTATAGGAAGTCTCTGGGACTGGAATTTGTCCCTCCAGCATGTCCTGTTTATTGTGGTGAGAAGGTTTAGGTCCCTAGACTGTGTAGCTCAGAGGGATTAGGATTTCTTTAGATGTAGCATGTCCAACAGCTCTGGGTTTAACATAGCTTTATATGTTAGGCAGAGATCTCCTCGGAATAGGCAATATACTACAGAGTAAAGCTGGAGTTTTTTAAGATGGTCAGTGTAGGGCATCTGTTTGAGGCCAGTAATCCTCTTTGTGAGGTACTTCTGTGGCCTTTCCAGCTGCTGCAGATGTCTTGTGAGGTACATTCTAAAAGGGGCGTTGTACTCTATAATGGGTCTAATGAGTGCTGAGTAGAGGGGAACAATGACCTCTTTTTTCCCTGGATGAGAACCCTTTTGTGATGAGGTGTGCCACATAGAAGGATTTCCTGACTACTGTGGAGATGTGATTATCAAAGCAGAGCCTACTGTCCACCTGGGTCCCAAGTTCTCTTATCACACATTCGGCATTAAGTAGACTGCCATTTATGTGGTAGTTCATGGGTACAGAGTTTTTACCAAAGGGGATGACAATGCACTTTTTAGAATGGAGTTTGAGGCCATGCCTCTAACACCAGGCATCTGTCTCAGTGAGGCCCTTCTGTAGGATGTCCACATCATTTGGAGACTCAACTATGGCTCCTAGTTTGCAGTCATCTGTGAAATTCATTAGCCAGAGGCCTTCTGTGTTAGCCTGTACTTCAGAGACATAGGTTCATAGGTTCATAGATATTAGTACTGCTAACTCTGCCCTTGCTGGCCCATTTAAGCCTAGCCAATTGTCCCTTGTGAGACTCAAACCCTGCACTTGTGTTTTGCAAGAAAAACAAACACCTTATTAGGCATAGCCTCCCTCCCAACCCTTGTAGATACCAAACAGGAGAGGTCCCAGGACTGAACCCTGTGGTACTCCACTTGTCACTGGTCTGAAGTCAGATTTGGAGTCTGCAACTTTTACAGTGTAGGTTCTGTCAGTGAGCCAGTTGGCAACCCATCTTGTGATGTAGGGATTTATACCTAGTTTAGTGAGTTTAGCTATAATTCCAGAATGGGGATGGTGTCAAAAGCCTTGGCGAGGTTAATATAGGCTGTGTGAACCACCTTACCCTTATCTACAGCTTTGGTGACTGCCTCAAAGAAGTTGATCAGGTTCAGAAGGCATGAACTGCATTTCACAAACCCAAACTGGGTTGGGACCAGAGTTTGGAGATTAGCAATGTGTTTGTTTATGAGTTCCAAGATGATACGTTCCATGGCCTTGCAGACCAGGCTCATCAGGCTAATAGGGTGATAGTTCCCAGGATCAGTGGTGGCTCTCCCTTTGTGGAGTGGGATAACTGTTGCTGTGCACCATTCAGTGGGCACAAAGCCTGACATGAGACTATGATTGAACATGGTGCTTAGGTGGGGAGCCTGTTTGTTCTGAAGTTTGTGTAAAATGTAGCCTGGGATGTCCGGTCCCATGGATGCTGTGTTTTTGGTTTTAGAGAGTGCAGCTTTTACCTGCATAGATGTGATTACAGGGATTCTGCATTCTTCCTGTATATATATGGGCCCTTTAGGGGGTGAGAGGGGGGGTAAAGTTAGCACTGAACCCATCTGCCAGGATGTTGGCAATATCAGTTGATTCTGTAGTTTTCGTGCCATTGTGCTGTAACTCAAAGCAGATCTGGGTGTTGCCATTGAGATTCTTGACATAGCTATAGAATGCTTTGTGATTGCCCTTAGAATCCGTGGCAATTGTGTTTTCATAGCTAGCTTTGGAGAATCCTATAAGGGATCTCAGGTTCTTACTGAGGCTGACCAAGTAGCTCCTCTACTCATGGAAGTTTACTCTCTTTTGCAACAGTTTCTTCCTTTTGTTGTAGAGTTTGTTTATGGCAGTGGGCCACCAGATTGGCTTCCTTTTTTTGGAGGATAGCATCTTGGTTCTATTTGGGATAGCATGATCCATGCACTTGTGTAAGTGCTTATAGAGTGCATTTGTGTAGGATTCAGCAGTCCATCTGCATGGATGTCATGAAGTTCGCCACTTCTGTCTTAAGAAACATGAATTTTTATGAATATTGCCTGTAAGTTTGAGCCTTGGTCTCATGATACCATTACACATTGCAACACATGCCTTTGGGAGACTTGATGTTATGCTTATGCTACCTGCACGGAGCCCTGGATGATGTTTCATGTGGGACAATGCTTCCCTCTGATTATTCTAACCCATAGGCTACACTTATGCAGACTCCAGGTGATTGTCAACACAGGTACTCCACAGGCAGTACTTGCTAGACATTCATGCAAGTCCCACAGTGTTGCTGCATGTTTCTGGGCAGCCTCCATGACCAGTTTGTAGCATGTTTTGTCATCTGTTTTGGATGGGCATCTGTTTATTTTCTACATCAATGTTGTCCCATAGTTCATACACACATAGATGACTGCACTGTTTGCCATGGTATACGCAATGGTGAAGTAAGGCTACTTTTCCCACTCCTGGGTTTGAATATGGGATCCATTTCATGGTTTGTATGATGTGTGCAACCCATGGCTGCCTGTGTTGCAGGTGAGTGGGCAAATGCTATGGACATACTTCTTGAACAGCAGACCATTACTTGGTGTGACATTGAGGCCCTGTACTTGATGGCAGGTGTGTACTCAAGATGACTGAATGCTGTCAGTACATCACAAGCTGCTTCCACAATATGTTATTTGGAGTGTGTGCACATATATGCTTCCAGTGTTTGGTAAGGTTTGTATTCCCCATATTTGTTGTCCTAACATAGGATTCCATATTACATATTTATTGCTCATGTTAGGATCACATTACAGGTTGCAAAATGTGTGGAATGTGCTATTGTGGTCTGCCATTGTTTATATCAGGAACAGTTGCCATTGTAATAGTGGCATATACACTGTTGCATCCACTGTATAAGGGTAATGTTTCAGACATGTCCCTACTGTAGGCCATTTGTCCCACCATTATGTTCATCTCTGTCCACACATCTTGCACTGACAGGTTGCTAGGTATACTGCAGGAATCTTACATACCCTTCAGATATGCCACCATGGTGACCACTGTGATGCAGTGCAGTTAACACTAACAAAATGAACATGTATAGCATGCATTATGGGTAGATGTGTTAAATGTGTGCATGGCAAATAACACAACCTTAACATGGCCAGTGTATTGGCAAACCTGAACAAAACAACTCCATACTCACCAGCTACAGACTGCTGTCCCAGTTGTATACCAGAGGGACCTAAATAGTTTTGTGAGAGAAGTAATGTCAGTAGCCACACTTGTGGCATTGGTACAGGGTGGAAGCAGAAGGGGACCGCCCTGTGGAATGAGCTCGTCCACAGGGTAACCAATGTCAGCCTGCACAGCCAAAATTATGAGCAGGTGTGGCATCCTTTCACTGACCTAATACACCATGCCTTACCTTACTAAACAAACTAAATCTAGAGCAATTGCTAATAGTTTTTCAATCTTACTCACAAACACTGGCTAATCTACAATGTATGTACTGTACCTGTGTACTATGTATGTATTCTACCTACGTTCCAAAGTTCAGCCGTACACCACAAATCTATTACTTACCTTTATTTTTAAAATTAATATTTTTTTGATTGTTCTCTCCACTGTAACTCTTTGTGCCGCATACCACTGTAAAAACATGTCTCTTGTAATTTGTGTGTATACTGATCATGTCTAAATAACTAAATGTGTCTGTAAATTTTCTTTGTGGAGCTTTTCTCCCCGGGCCTCTGCTGAAAAAGGGCCTTTTTGGCTCAGTCAGACACTCCCGGTTAACAAATGTAAAATAAAAATAAATAATTTCAGCACATCGACAGTACAAACCCACAATACTAAGGCTTATGCACATCTGTTCATTACTACACTCCAGCAACAGACTATCTTATATGACATATGCATGTAGATACTTTACAGATAAAAATGGATAAGCAACAGTGGTCTAGTAATGTGCTCTGGAGCCTTACGTGCATGCTCCATGTCCATTGAGTGGGTGGCACCTACCTCCACAATACTGTCTTCCACCTGCTGGCTTGTTTGGCAGGCAGGTGCCCCACAGCTGGTGAGGAGCTTTTCAGCATGTGTCATTGGGGGCTGGATGGCATGACCCCCACCTGTAGATAGCTGGTCCCTCCTAACAGCAGCAGCATGCTGATGGGCGTGGTGTATTAGGTCAGTGCAAGGATGCCACACCTGCTCATAATTTTGGCTGTGCAGGCTGACATTGGTTACCCTGTGGATGAGCTCATTCCACAGGGCGGTCCCCTTCTGCAGATCTTGGGCCCTGTGGCCAAATAGTATGCCATGATGCTAGATAATGAACTGGATAATTGTGTCATTCTCAAGGTTCATGAATGCTGGCAAACATTCCTGGGGTATTGTACCTGGAAGACATAAACAGGAAATAAGGTCACAAGACCTCATATGGTTGTCCACATGCACATCAACAGTGATATTACTTGCAAATATTCCAGACTATACCATAACACTGTACGCTATCATGGCTTGACATCTTGCATTACACTCCTGACCCTGACCTGTCCAGTTCCCCCCAATGTTGGACATTTATTGGCATAATCCACTATTCTCCATTCATTTCTGTGTAGAGGGATGACAGTGGCCATCTTCCATGTAGATGGTGTGTGGATGGCGGCAAGTCTGTGTTTGACTGTAGTGTGTGATGGAGCTGTGAGCACATGCTTCAGTTCATGTAGGAAGCAGACTGTGATGTTCACATGCTCCATAGAGACTTGCTGTCAGTCAGCATTATGTACATGCTCACCATTGATATGGGCAGGAGTATGGTTGATGTGCATATCCCCCTGTACAAATGTTGTGGACAGGGTGCCACTGTTCCCACCTATCCTGTCTGATGCAGGTTGCCTGTATCCATGGCATGTGTGTATGAGGTGTGCTTTACCCCCAGTACAGGTTGACTTGTGTTACTGCCTCTGAGACTGTGTACATATGTGGAGACATGGTTGCAATTGGCCTTAGTGGCTTGGATATGCCTGATTTCTAGTCATAGTCTGCCTTACAGGAAGTCACATGTGAACCTACATGCTTGCTTAGATAGAGGTGCACTTGCTTCCAAGTTGTGGTCTGCACCTATGTGTCCCTGTAGAGCCACTATAGCAACCTAGTATGCGCTTTGTGTCTTGCTCCTGTCCACCAAGGGGGATTACTCTATCGTTGGTGGAGGCTGGTTGTGCAGGTCAGGTACTGCTGATTCCATATAGCTACAGTGGATATAAAGTGTACACACCCTTGTTACAATACATGGTAGCTGTGCAATTGAAACATTACCCCACAAAAGCACATGTCAACACAATCCCCACCTGTTATGTGACCTATAGCCTGCTCAGTTCAATAGGGAACATAACCTGTCCTATGAAAACATATGGGCATTAATACTCAGTACAGTAAGGCAGATGAATGTGTGTGCACACCCTTACACTGATATGTTGTGTAAACACCTGCTGAGATGATTACAGCATCTATTTGTTTTGGTTTGTACTCTAACATAATATCACATCTTCACTTGGCATAGGTTGCTCACCTTCCATGAAATGGCTTTGTTTCTTTTTCAATAGAATTGTATAGGTTATGGGTCACATTTGAGGTAAGAAATGTTTTGACATGATTTTATGTGGTCTCTTTGGCATACAGCACACAGACCTGACATTCCAACAGGGGTGTGTACACTTTGATATCCAGTGTATATGGGTGTTGATATAGCTGTTAGTGGTAGGCATGGACAGTGGGTCATAACACAGTTGTATACTTCTCTAATTACTACCTGATAAGCATGCCTACTGTAGTACCCATATCAGTGTCATGGCAATGCAACAATCAGTAGCAGTACATATTTTATTTTGTTCTATGCAGTGACAGTGATATTGCAGACATGTGCAACATGCACATCCTATTTTCTGGACTGTGTGACCCATGTTATTACTTCTGTGCCTTTTGGCTGAACATACGCATACATACACATCCTCAGAGGATACCTGGTATACATTTGTGTTCTATGTAAGTATGCCACACTGTATTTACAGTCTTGCAGCTCAATCATACATCTCAGCCTGTTGTACCAGGACTTCTGGCCATTGGTCCACATCACTGGGTGACAACAGGGAAATCAATTTTGATTAAGTATTAATATAGCAGACATAACCCAAGTATATGTGTATGCGACTACAGATATCTGTCATATCTGTGGACATTGTCCAGCAGAACACTGCACAGTTGAATGTTATTAATGCAATATATCACATGCAGTTTAACACACACATCTGCAACAGTGCTTTGCTATGATCATGCCCTATATAGGTATCCTAGATTTACAATACAAACATGTATAATACTCATATTTACTGGTAACATATAGATATGGGCAACATCCCATTAACTGGTCTAGCAGTGACACAGGCATGACTGTTTGACAGTGGTTGGCATATGTGAGCTGTCCTTCCCCAGGGTGTGTCAGGCTCCTCAGCTGTCTCTTAGAGCATCACATGTATACAAAGACTAACATTGGAGGGGGATATATAGGGACATATCATAGATATGTCTATTACAAACCTATGAAGTTTGTAGCATGATACATTTCGCATTACCATGACTGTTCTAAGGTGGTGGGGTCTGAAACTCATGTGTCTGTCACTACTTCATTAGTTCCATCTCCAGCTATTTGCCAGACTTGTATAGATGTTTGGATGTACAAAACAGACACTGTGATATCTACATCTTGATATTCTGTGAAGATCTGCACAGCTGACAGGTATACCCACTGCAGACAGAGCCAGATGCTATGCTTATAGCAGTTGTTCAGCAGGACATCACTACAGCTAGTATTGATGACACATATGCATCTTTCATAAACATCTATCCCATTATTACAATTACTGAGATCAAGCTGGTTTGAATCGGTTGCAGCACGGCCTTTGTAGGTGATGCTCATGTTCAGGTGATGGCCTCTACACCAGTTGCTGTTCCCCACTTGCTAATTGCATGCAGGCAGCTGTGTAGTTCTTCCCATAGCCAATGTCATAGCAACCCGCTACTATACATAACTACATCATGTGGACATTGTCCCTTTACCTTGCCTGTATGGAAGACATCCTTCGTGTGTGGGGGTAGCGGTGTTACAGACAGCAGGTAGGAATATGTCTTACAACAAGTCTTGTGGGCGCAGGCCATATACATGTTTGTATAAGGTTCCAGACCTAGGGACAGTGTGTGAGTATTGCTGTTATATGCATTAAATACCGCTAGTTTTACAGGGTTTGTGTGTACATGCTAGTTTTGCATGGAATGCAGTCTGTCTGCATAGTTCTTATCTGTGGAGCTATCCACATGATGGCCAGAGGTTTGGCTGTTATGTTTTGTCTGTTCCCCATACATGTCTTGTTCTTGACAAATCAGTGGTATTCTCTCTGTTGATTGCCATCAGTACATAGGTTCATAGGTTCATAGGTTCATACTAGGCTATCTGCCCGAGGGCATTTACAAGCCTAGCCCATAGTTTTGTGGCTTACGCCACCCCTTTAGTTTGGAGAAACTATGCCCATTATTTTGCTGTCCCTCTGTCGAGCAGTGACACTGAGGTAACCCTGGGTGTATCTGCGATCTCCATCCATTGGTCAAGATTCCTCTTGAACAAGGCCAGCCAGGTGCTCTGCCTCACATAAACCGGGATTTTGTTCCACAGCATAGGGAGTCTTTGGGTGATGAATCTATCCCTCCAGCACGTCCTATTAATAACTGTGTCGAGGTTTAAGTCTCCGCCTTGTGGCTCTGAGGGATCTAGATTTTTGAGATGAAGCATGTTCATCAAATCTGGGTTTGACATGGCCTTGTATGTCAGGCACAGGTCACCTCTGAGCAAGCGGTAAGCAACTGAATATAACTGGAGTTCTTTCAGTCGGGCAGCATAAGACAGATTTTTGAGACCCTTTATCCTTTTGGTGAGGAACTTTTGTGGCCTCTCCAGCTGCTGCAAGTGTCGGGTCAGATACATTCCGAATGGGGAATTGTACTCAATCATTGGTCTGATGAGTGATGAGTATAGGGAGACTATGACCCCCCCTTGATCTAGATGTGAATCCCTTCATGATAAGGTGGGCAATGTAGAAGGTCTTCCTAACTACTTTAGCAATATGAGTGTCGAATGAAAGGCTACTGTCAACCTGGGTTCCCAGGTCCCTGATAACATCTTTTGTGATCAGGGGATTGCCACCTATATGGTAGCTAGGGGTAACCTTGTTTTTCCCGAAGGGTATGACTATGCATTTCTTGGCATTTAACTTTAGGCCATGGCTCTGGCACCAGTTATCCATTTCTGTGAGACCCTTCTGAAGGATATCTGTGTCTGATGTGTTTTCGACTACGGCGCCCAGTTTGCAGTCATCTGCAAACTTTGTCAGCCATAACCCTCCTGTGTTTGCTTGTACTTCAGAAAAGTAGATGCCAAACAAGAGTGGGCCCAGGACTGAGCCCTGTGGGACACCACTTGTGACAGGCTTTGAGTCTGACATGGCGCCAGCAACTCTGACCCTGTGGGTTCTGTCACTCAGCCAATTTGCAACCCATCTTGTAATGTATGGGTTTACATTTAAGTTGATGAGTTTTTCAATGATACCCGAGTGGGGTATTGTATCGAAAGCCTTTGCCAGGGCTAGGTAGGCTGTATGGACTGCCTTTCCCGCGTCAATGGCTTTGGTGACTGTTTCAAAAAAGTCAACCAAGTTTAAAAGGCATGATCTGCCTTTGACAAAGCCAAACTGGGTTGGATCCAAAGTCTGCAAATTCCCTTTGTCTTTATTTATGAGATCCATTATGATCCTCTCCATGGCTTTGCAGATAACGCTTGTCAAGCTAATGGAATGGTAATTTCCAGTCGGTGGAGGGCACGCGCTTGTGGAAGAACCCACACAGTCATGTGCGCCACTCCTGAGATGACGGTAATTTCCAGGGTCGGAGAGGCAACCCTTTGTGTATTTCTGAACCATGTCGCCAGGCGCCACCCTGCACGTATCCAGAGGTGAGACTAAGATTAAACAGCTGTCCTAACTGTGGGTTTAATTCATCGTTGAGTTCGTGGAGCACACAGCCGGGGACAACATCAGGTCCCATGGATGCTGTGTTCTTTGCCTTGGAGAGGGCAGTTCTCACCTGGGCGTGGGCGCTAGAGATGTTTGGGGGCTACAATCATTTGGTATAGATATCTCTCCTTTAGGGAGGGAGAAGTTTGCACTGAACCTGTCAGCCAGTATGTTGGCAATGTCTGTAGGATCAGTAAACTTCACATCATTTTGAACTAATTCTGAGCATATCTGGGAGTTTCCTCCTAGGTTTCTGACATAGCTAAAGAATGCCTTATGGTTGTCTTTAGAGTCCTTAGCTATTTGTTTCTCAAAATTAGCTTTGGATGATTTTATGAGAGCTCTTAGCTTTTACTTATAGTGATCAGCAGTGTCTTACCTTTTAAGGATTTTGCTCTATCTTGTAGTAGCTTTCTCCTTGCTGTTGTAGAGTTTGTTTATGGCTGGGTCCACCATGGTACAAAAGAGTTTGTTTTGCTTGGGATTGCCTGATCCATGCAGCCCTGCAGGTGCTGGTAGAAGGCATTTGTAAGTGATTCAGCGGTTTGAGTAATGTTTACCGCCGGGCCTTAAAGGAGACCACACTAGCCTTTAGAAGTGTGAAGTCGGCTTTCATTCTTTACTGTGGTCTTTTTATTAGGTGGGGGCGGATTCAGACCTCCAGGGAGAATTATACTTCCGGTGTTGAACATTGTGCTCCCATGTTCGTGATGATGAGATCAAGTATGTTTTCTCCTCTTGTGGGTTTAGTGACTAGTTGTTCCATGGCATTTGAGTTTATGAATTCCAGGAACTTTGGGGCTAGAGTGTTTGGGCTTGAGTAGTGTTCCCAGTCTATATTAGGGTAGTTGAAATCACCTAGTATGATGGTGTTCGGAGATACATTTATCCCCTCCAGTGTTTTCAGGAAGGCCATGTGAGGTTCCTGAGTTTGCGAGGGTGGCCTGTAACATGCTACAAATTGCAGAGCAGTCTTGCCTATGGTTAATTGCACCTGGATGGTTTCCGATGCATCGTGCAACATCCATTTGTGTTTCCAATGTCATATTTGTCAGCAAGGGTATGTTGCAACTAATCCTGTAACACCAGCAACTTTCACAGTGTATAACAGCAATATTTCAAATATGGCCTTGTGTTTCAGCCTCTGTCCTCCACTTATATACCAGGCTTTGTCCAGATGTCATGCAGTAAGAGGTTGATAGGTATGGTCCATCATTATTTAGTACTGACATTCCTGCTATCATTCCAGTGATCTTGTGGACTCCCACACAAGTTGTGGGGTAGGGTCCATTTATATGAGGGCTACAGCTGGACAACATGTGTAACCCTGTACAGTCAAGAGGTCAGTGTATACAGAACACTGTTATATGCGCTTGTAAGACATTTTATGGGGAGGGCTATTAAATGTTTTTAACCTAGGCTGTTAGAACATGTGAGGGATATTACTAATGACAAACATAAAGGTATATGGCTGTACATTTTTATACATTTCACCATGGGGACAGTGGTGGGCTACAGCTTACTGTGTTGCACACAGTTCTGTTTGTCAGTGTGATAGTACTGTTTTAAGTTAAGCATTGTTATGTAATGGATACATTTACATTGTGAGAATTGATACTTTTCCCCCTAGGGGGTTGGCTCAGAGTAATTTGAGGCTGTTGAACTACATCTGTGATTAAGTA